>NC_064854.1:23944216-24244216 GCF_024139225.1 Suncus etruscus | reverse complement strand
CACCTGAATAGTCAGAACAAACATAGACTCAAAATAAAAGGCTGGAGAAAAGTTATCCAAGCAAACAACACCCATAAAAAAGCTGGAGTGGCCATACTAATATCAGATAATGCAAACTTTATACTCAGGAAGGTTGTAAGGGACAAAGACGGACATTTTATATTAATCAAGGGGTACGTAGAGCAGGAAGAATTCACTCTCCTAAACATATATGCACCGAATGAGGGGCCAGCAAAATATTTAATACAACTGCTGACAAATCTGAAAAATAATATCAACAACAACACAATAATTGTGGGGGACCTAAACACGGCTTTGTCAACACTGGACAGGTCAACCAGACTGAAACCCAACAAGAATATACTAGACCTGAGGAGAGAAATGGAAGAAAGAGGCCTAGTGGATATATATAGGACACTCCATCCCCAGAAACCTGGATACACATTCTTCTCCAATGTACATGGGACATTCTCCAGGATAGACTACATGCTGGCACATAAAACATACCTCCATAAGATCAAGAGGATGGAAATTTTGCAGACTACCTTCGCTGACCACAAGGCTCTGAAATTATTTGTGAACTCCAAAGGGACTCAGAAGAAACACTTTAACACCTGGAAGTTAAACAGCCTCATGCTCAATAACCAGTGGGTCCGAGATGAAATCAAGGAGGAAATCAAAAGGTTCCTGGAAACAAATGACAATAAAGACACAAACTCTCAGAACTTATGGGACACAGCAAAAGCAGTACTGAGAGGAAAATTTATAGCTTTGCAAGCACACATCAGGAAGGAAGACGGAGCTTACCTGAGTAGCTTAATGACACAGCTAATAGAACTAGAAAAAGCTCAACAAAAGGACCCAAGAATAGGAAGACAGAAGGAAATAACAAAGCTGAGAGCAGAAATCAACGAAGTGGAAACTCAAAAAACAATCCGAAAGATCAACGAAAGCAGAAGTTGGTTCTTTGAAAAAATAAACAAGATTGATAGACCACTGGCAAACCTAACAAAGAAAGAGAGAGAGAGAAACTTGATAACTCGTATCAGGAATGAAAAAGGAGAGATCACTACTGATATGACAGAGATTCAAAGGGTAATCAGAAACTACTTTGAGAAACTCTATGCCACTAAAAATGAGAACCTGGAAGAAATGGATAAATTCTTGGATTCTTATAATCTTCCACGGTTGAAGGAAGAGGATGTAGCATATCTAAACACCCCCATCACCATTGATGAAATTAAAACAGTAATCAAATGTCTGCCGAAAAACAAAAGCCCAGGTCCAGATGGATTCACTAATGAATTCTATCAAACTTTCCAAGAGGAACTACTGCCAATCTTGGCAAGACTCTTTCATGAAATTGAACAAACAGAAACACTTCCAAATAGCTTTTATGAAGCCAACATCACCTTGATACCTAAACCAGACAGAGACGCTACCAAAAAAGAAAATTACAGACCAATATCACTGATGAATGCAGATGCAAAGATCCTCAACAAAATCCTGGCAAATAGGATTCAATGCCTCGTTAAGAAGATCATCCACTACGATCAAGTAGGTTTCATCCCAGGAATGCAAGGCTGGTTTAACATCCGTAAATCTATCAACATAATACACAACATCAATAACAAGAAAAATAAAAACCACATGATCATATCAATAGATGCAGAGAAAGCATTTGATAAAGTCCAACACCCATTCTTGATCAAAACTCTCAGCAAGATGGGAATGGAGGGAACCTTTCTCAATATAGTGAAGGCCATCTACCACAAGCCAGTGGCAAATATTATCCTCAATGGAGAAAAACTGAAAGCCTTCCCTCTAAATTCTGGCACAAGACAAGGATGTCCTCTCTCACCACTCCTATTCAACATAGCACTGGAAGTACTTGCTATAGCGATTAGGCAAGAAAAGGATATCAAGGGAATCCAGATAGGAAAGGAAGAAGTCAAGCTCTCACTGTTTGCAGATGACATGATACTCTACTTAGAAAACCCTAAAGACTCTATCAAAAAGCTTCTAGAAACAATAGACTCATATAGCAAGGTGGCAGGCTACAAAATTAACACACAAAAATCAATGGCCTTTCTATACACCAACAGTAATAAAGAAGAAATGGACATTAAGAAAACAACCCCATTCACAATAGTACCACACAAACTCAAATATCTTGGAATCAACTTGACTAAATATGTGAAGGACCTATACAAAGAAAACTATAAAACTCTGCTCCAAGAAATAAGAGAGGACACACGGAAATGGAAACACATACCCTGCTCATGGATTGGCAGGATTAACATCATCAAAATGTCAATACTCCCCAAGGCATTATACAGATTTAATGCCATCCCTCTAAAGATACCCATGACATTCTTCAAAGAAGTGGATCAGACACTTTTGAAATTCATTTGGAACAATAAACACCCTCGAATAGCTAAAGCAATCATTGGGAAAAAGAATATGGGAGGAATTACTTTTCCCAACTTTAAACTGTACTACAAAGCAACAGTTATCAAAACAGCATGGTATTGGAATAAGGATAGGTCCTCAGATCAGTGGAATAGGCTTGAATACTCAGAAAATGTTCCCCAGAGATACAACCATCTAATTTTTGATAAAGGAGCAGGAAATCCTAAATGGAGCAGGGAAAGCCTCTTCAACAAGTGGTGTTGGCACAATTGGATAGCCACTTGCAAAAAATTAAACTTAGACCCCCAGCTAACATCATGTACAAAGGTAAAATCCAAATGGATTAAAGACCTCGATATCAGCCCCAAAACCATAAGATATATAGAACAGCACATAGGCAAAACACTACAGGACATTACAGGCATCTTCAAGGAGGAAACTGCACTCTCCAAGCAAGTGAAAGCAGAGATTAACAGATGGGAATATATTAAGCTGAGAAGCTTCTGCACCTCAAAGGAAATAGTGCCCAGGATACAAGAGCCACCCACTGAGTGGGAGAAACTATTCACCCAATACCCATCAGATAAGGGGCTAATCTCCAAAATATACAAGGCACTGACAGAACTTTACAAGAAACAAACATCTAACCCCATCAAAAAATGGGGAGAAGAAATGAACAGACACTTTGACAAAGAAGAAATACGCATGGCCAAAAGACACATGAAAAAATGTTCCACATCACTAATCATCAGGGAGATGCAAATCAAAACAACGATGAGATACCACCTCACACCCCAGAGAATGGCACACATCACAAAGAATGAGAATAAACAGTGTTGGCGGGGATGTGGAGAGAAAGGAACTCTTATCCACTGCTGGTGGGAATGCTGTCTAGTTCAACCTTTATGGAAAGCGATATGGAGATTCCTCCAAAAACTGGAAATCGAGCTCCCATACGATCCAGCTATACCACTCCTAGGAATATACCCTAGGAACACAAAAATACAATACAAAAACCCCTTCCTTACACCTATATTCATTGCAGCTCTATTTACCATAGCAAGACTCTGGAAACAACCAAGATGCCCTTCAACAGATGAATGGCTAAAGAAACTGTGGTACATATACACAATGGAATATTATGCAGCTGTCAGGAGAGATGAAGTCATGAAATTTTCCTATACATGGATGTACATGGAATCTATTATGCTGAGTGAAATAAGTCAGAGAGAGAGAGAAAAACGCAGAATGGTCTCACTCATCTATGGGTTTTAAGAAAAATGAAAGACACCCTTGTAATAATAATTTTCAGACACAAAAGAGAAAAGAGCTGGAAGTTCCAGCTCACCTCAGGAAGCTCACCACAAAGAGTGATGAGTTTAGTTAGAGAAATAACTACATTTTGAACTGTCCTAATATTGAGAATGTATGAGGGAAATGTAGAGCCTGTTTAGGGTACAGGCGGGGGTTGGGTGGGGAGGAGGGTGATTTGGGACTTGGGTGATGGGAATGTTGCACTGGTGATGGGTGGTGTTCCTTTTATGACTGAAACCCAAACACAATTATGTATGTAATCAAGGTGTTTAAATAAAAAAAAAATTAAAAAAAAAAAAAAATGAAATGAAATTGGTAAAAAAAAAAAAAAAAAAAAAAAGTACAAACTATCAAACTCTGTAAGATATAGCAAAAACGATGCTTAATTGCAGAGTATGACCTTCAAACAAATCAAAACAAAAATGATTGAGGAGAGGTAGAACATATCTAACTAAAATATAAATAAATTTATCTATAGAGTTATATATATATATATACATATAACAATTTGGAGCAGTGAAACTGTTTAATTGCTATTCTATCAGTCAATGTATCTTTAAACAGTTTTTTAAATAGAACACTAAGAGTATTTTTAACTTTTAAAATTGGTAAATAAATGATTATTTGTATTGATAAAAAATAGTGATGCTTACAAGGAAGGTTACTGAAAAAAACATATTTGAAGTATGAACCTTTACTTCTAAAACATAAATAATATGACAATTACAATACCAATCTATAATATAATGGCAATAGCTAAACCTCTAATCCAGTTACTTAAAATAATAAAATTACTTGGAAAGGATACAAAGTTCCCTTGATTGTTATATGGTCTAGGACAATAAAGCAACAATAAGCCATTAAAACATCTTAAAAAATTTCATCACCCAAAAAAAAAAAAAAAAAAAAAAAAAAAGAAATACTAGCTCTGATCAACAGTTATGCACCAAATGTAGAGTCAGCAAAGTATAAAAGGTTTGCTCACAAAATTTAAGAAACATGGGGCCGGAGAGATAGCATGGAGGTAGGGTATTTGCCTTGCATGCAGAAAGTCAGTGGTTCAAATCCCAGCATCCCATATGGTTCCCCGAGACTGCCAGGAGCGATTTCTGAGCATAGAGCCAGGAGTAACCCCTGAGCCCTTCCGGATGTGACCCAAAAACCAAAAAAAAAAAAAAAAAAACCCACAAAATTTTGAGAAACATACGGACAGAAATGTAATAGTAGTGGGAGATTTCAACACACCACTATAGCCACTGGACAAATCCACTAGGCAGAACACTAACAAAGACATAAGAACTATAAATGAGGAACTAGAAGAGCTGGGACTGCTGGATCTATACAGGACCTTTTATCCCCAAAATGCTGAATACACATTCTTCTCAAGTGCACATGAGAATCTTCTCTGGGTTAGACCATATTTTAGGGCACAAGTCTAACTTACATAAATTCACAAATATAAGATTTATACCAAACACCCTATAAGACCACAGAGATCAAGACTGATTGTAAAAAGGAGATATGGAGAAAATCTAATACTTGAAGACTAAATATCATGCTGCTCAAGGAGGAAAACAAGGAAGAAATAAAGAGATTCCTTAAGACTAATGATAATGAAGATACAAGTTTCCAAGTCTGTGGGACACAACAAAAGCAATAATTAGGAGGAATATCATAGCAATACAGGCCAACATCAGGAAAGAAAAAAAAGTCAAAATCAACAACCTAAAGGCACACCTTAAATAACTAGAAAACTGACAACAAAGGAATCAAAACACAAACAAAATAAAAGAAATAATAAAAACCAGACTAGAAATCAACAAAATAGAAACAAGGAAAGCGATACAAATAATTGATGAACTATAATTTTTGGACCTCTTTTACTATAAAGAAAAGCAGAGTGGTGCTAATTTGATTTTGAAATACTGGGGTTATTTATTGTTGTATTATTGTTGTGAAAAGAATTAAAACAAGAAATTTCTGAGTTCTCATCCCTAATGGATAATAATTGCACTTAGTATTCAATATTTTCTGATTTTAATGTGCCCATGCAAAAAAGAATGGTGCCACAGGATACTATTAGAGCCTAAGGGGGGAGGGGGGAATCAGAACAAACCAAAAAATCCCTATAACCTAGTTCTATCAAAAGCATAAAACTCCAAACATACCATCTATACTATCTTCTAAGAATTCCTACTAGCAACTCTAAAGAAAAGGGAGAAAGCTATAACTACATGATGAAATGTACAATAAAGAATATATGGGCCCGGAGAGATAACACAGTGGCATTTGCCTTGCAAGCAGCCGATCCAGGACCAAAGGTGTTTGGTTCGAATCCCGGTGTCCCATATGGTTCCTCCTGCCTGCCAGGAGCTATTTCTGAGCAGACAGCCAGGAGTAAGCCTTGAGCATTGCTGGGTGTGGCCCAAAAACAAACAAACAAAAAAGAATTAAAAAATTGAATAAATACACTTAATAAATAAACCAGGATCTCTAACTACAGAAACCTGACCTCAACAATGGTAAGAAGAACTTTTACTGGAATCTTAGAGAAAGAATTTGGAGTTAGACAACTTAGTATGCCTGAAGCTTGTAGTTGGTCTTATGCCAGGATGCTTAAGGGTAAGCTCTCCCTGTTTTTAAGCCAAAGGTTTTTCCTTTCTATTTCCTCCATATTTTGCTGTGCCTATGCAAACAAACAAACCAAGAACACCTGTCACATACACACACTCACACACGCAAAACTTTTTTATTAATTGGATATTTTTTAAATCTCTTATCTTTTAAATTAGGGCTCCCATTCTTTTCATAGGACCTTGAAACATGTATTACATTATTTTACCACACATTCCCCCATTTTTCTATAAAAATAAGAAGGATCAAAAACAGACCAAGTGGTCTCATATGTATTGATGGAAAAATAAATAAGGGTTGAACTAAATATCCAAGCCAAAGTCAATGATAATAGAATCAAAGGATCTAAATTTTAAAAATCTAACTTAAAGGAACCTGTTATACTAGCAGGCCAGAGGGCAAAGGATGGTGGTATAGGATGCACTCTGGAGCCCTTGGTGGAGGGAGATTGACTCTGGTGGTAGAAAGGGTCCTGACTCATTGTATAATTCAAGCTCAACTATGAAGGATTCTGTTGATCACAATTGTTTCAATAAAACAATTTTTTAAAAAGTAAAAGAAATATAAGAGGCAGTATATATCTGTATATATACCCCCTATAAATTATTTGAAATAATCTGAGGGGAGAATCGATTCTGAATTACAAATTCAGCCAGCAACATGATCTTGTGGAGTGTGGAAAAAAAAATGGCTTACAACAGACACAGATCAAGAAATGTAGAGTTGAGGATCTCTCAAAAGCCGAAACAGGTTGTGAGCAGCGGTCTATGGTGCACAAATGGTACATGTATATCAACTATTTTTCTGGCCTTTCTCCATGGAATATGATAGTACATATGCAAACGGTGGACATTTGTGTGCAGTGCTGCATGGTTTTCTTTAGTAACTTAAATATTGGCATCACTAAAAAACTATTTCCTTTAGCCATCAGCCCTGGGAGGCCAGAGTGGGCTCTTATGTAAGTGATAAATATTGTGAGTGACAAAAAATCAGGATATTTTTCAGAAGTCCTTGTAATTGCTGAAGTAAATCTTGAATAACCTATTTATGAGCATTTAAAGAGGTGGTTACCATACCTGAAAATAATCCTATTACATAAGTTTGTTACATTCCACAGCTCTGAAACATATGATAGTAAGTAATTTAAAGTATCAAATTCCACTTGTTTTAAATAGACTTGTCATTTGTGTTTACTGTTGTGATCAGAGAAGGGCCAATGATACTGCATTTTCCTGATGATGACTCATCAATGTAAAACAGGAATCAAATAAAAAGAGGAATCAAATATAGGGAAGGAGCAGACAATAGAGGACATCACAAAATGTATCCTCTTAAATAAGTCTCATTTCTTTCCAGAGGATAATGAGAGAAAACTTCTGAAAAATCAGGTGGAAACTAGCAGGCAGCATGGGGAGAGGCATGGTTTCATGCTGAAGGCTTTTTGGCCAAGCTTAGGTGAAACTGTGGGCTCTGGCTGCCCCCCAACAGCCTTCTCTCACCTTCCTCCAGGACTCCAGAGCTATCCCTGGCCTCCTGCCCAGGGTGCCAGAGAGGTGGGTGCCAGGGAGGAGTTTAAAGGGGAGCCCAGGCCTTCCTCAACAAGAGGGGTGGGCTTAAGAAAGTTGCTGGCAACTTTCTTTCCCACTAGACGCCATTCTAAAACCATAAATTTATATAGATTAATAGGCTATCATAGAGTTTAATCCACTTTTCATTATACAGAATGTAATATAGTGTCCTCCCCCCTTTGGGTCACCACCTTTAGGTGCATTTCTAGTTCTTTATTCACTCATCCCACTGCCTGTTATCCCACAATTAACCCTATTTACCATCAGCTCTTGGCTCCTCACAAGCATATCATTATCCCTACTCAAGTCAGCAGCCAAACAGCTCCCAAAATGGAAAAATAGACTCTCAGACTGAGAAGAAACCAATACTCTGTTGCTATTCCTCTACTTTCAGTGGCCTCCTTTCCTCCACCTTCCTTTATTGTGTACATGTGCTTGCTACCTTACTCGGTTACTGAAAAGTTCCCACTCAAAGACTTTTCCTGATATGGGACTGCTGGAACAATTTCGAAGACTCCAGCAGGCCAACTCACAGACCAGAGTCATGTCCTGGACTTAAGACTCCCTCGACTATTTCCAAGACATAAAAGGGACATGTATATATCCCTTGAATATCTTCAGTGTATTCCCTTAATAGCTATAACTCTTATTGAATATTCTCTTATATAGTGACAATTTCATCCATTGTTTTTGGTTTGTTTGTTTGTTGGTTGGTTGGAGGTGGTTTTATTTTTTCAATCTGTTCAATAGGTAATTCTGTCAGAACAGCTTCTCTATTTAGAGTTCATGTTAGAGCCAAGTTACCAGGATTGTTGAACTTATTCCCTTGGCCCTCATATGCACCAATAATACCTTGTGGCATTGTCCCCCTTTTTCATAAGCACATTAAAATGAGAAAATATTACATATGCAAACAAATTTTTACCTAATAGAGATTGTAACACAAATTTTGTAATGTAGTGGGGGCCTTACACCCTGAACATGGTCATAATGACTTGACTCAGGTTTCATAGGAACAGGCATTGCCCGAACGATGGATACCACCTATAGAAACATTCACAATTGTTTATAACATCACCAGGAAGCAAACCTTTACCAAGGAAGACCTTACCATTGCCCTTGCATAGACTTACCCCAAAGAGGGTTCTCTTAACAACCAGATGACTTAGTAACAGTAACAACCTGCTTGTAGGGCAGGGCTCTCCGCATTGCCTGCTAATGGTGAGGAGAAACTAGAGGACGCTCAACATCATCCTGTCTTCGATGATGAAGATGCACAGAAACCAGAATCTTTAACTACAGAAACCTGACACCAACAATAGCAAATCTGTGAAAATTTTTTACCAGGACCACAGAGAATAAATCAGAGATTGGACACCCTAGTATTCCTGGAGCCCTGAGACTGTGTTATGCCAGAAAATTTCAGGGGTAAGGTATCCTTGTATTTAGGCCAAGGCTTTTCCCTTCCATTTCCTCCATATTTTACTGGGCCTTATCAAACAACAGTTGCCACCCACACCATTCCATAAAATTCATTGAGTAAAAAATAGGCATCACAGTTGAAGGCGTAGACCTCAAAAAAAATCTTTAGTGATATGATGCCAGTGGCAGGGGCTATTGCATCTAAATAAATGAGACTGCATTAAGCTAAAAAAGATTCTGTATGGTTGAGATTTCACAATAGAGATAAAGATGTGCCTCCACCATGATGCCATAATTTATTCTGATGCACAGCACTATGAGGTCATAATTCAGGATTGTGATGTCACAAGAAAATTAACATGCACAATAAAACGGGGTTATAATTCATGATTTTTATGGCACGTGGAAATTATGATGTATACTATAATAAAAAATAATTCATGGTTGTGACATCAAAATCAATTAAGAGATACTATACTCTCATGTCATAGTTCATTATTGTAATGTCACGATGGACTTTTATGATTCTCAACACTATGATCTCATCATTCATGATAAATTATTGTGATATCACAGTGTACTTAGGATGTGACACCACTAAGATGTCACAATTTGTGGCTGTGATGACAGAATGAACATTATAATATGAATCACTATGACAACATAATCATGGTTGTGACATTACAATAGACATGATAATGCACTATTGTGAGGACCTGATTTACAGTTATGACTCTACAGTGTGCTTTCAAACGTGCCACAACTATGAGGTCATGATTCTCCATTGTGACATCACTATGGACAAAATGATGTGGAGCACTATGATAATTCATGGCTGTGACAACAGAATGACAATATAGAGTGTTAATTGAGGTCATAAATCATGATTGAGACATCACATTGAACATTTTGTGCAACATGACTATGAGATCATGGTTCACCATTGTGATGTCACATTTGACATTATTGTGCGCAGCGCTATATGGTCATAATTAAGGATTGAGATGTGACAATCAAATTAAGATGTGCACAAATATGAGGTCATAATTTGTGATTGTGACATCAAAATGAACATTCTGATGCATAAAACTATATTATAATTCATGGTTGTGATGTCACAAATTATATGTCATATAACCATGATTTATTATTGTGATGTGAACAACTATGACATAACTTGCAGTGTGACAATGTGAGGTCATAGTTCATGGTTATGACTTTACAGAATAGATTATAATGCACAACAACAATGAAGTCATGATTCATGGTTCTGATTACACAGAATCTATTCTGATGTACCACCACTATGAAATCATAATTCATGATTGTCATGTCCCCTTGGACATTATGATATGAACCACTGTCATATTTCATGGTTGACATTATAATGGACATTATGAAGTGCTGCCATTATGAGGTCCAAAATCTTGGTTGTGACGTCACAATAGGCATTAAGATGTACATACACTGTGGTGTCATAATCCAGCATTGTGACACCACAGGGATACTATGATGGACACCACTATGAGGTCACGAAACAGAATTGTGATGTCACAGTGAGCTCTATGCTTCATGAAAAACTGATATCATAATTCATTTTTCTTTTTTTCTTTGCTTTTTTTTTAGGGGGGTCATACCTACCAGCGTTCAAGATTACTCCCGGTTCTATGCTCAGAAATTGCTCCTGGCAGGCTCGGAGGACTATATGGGTTGCTGGGATTCAAACCACCATTCTTCATGCATGCAAGGCAAATGGCCCACCTCCATGCTATCTCTCCGGCCCCTTTTAATACATTTTACATCTTTCTGACACAGAATTTATATCTGATTTGCCCTCACAATTGTGACGTCTCAATGGACATTATGAGGCACATCAATATGACATTCTGATACATGATTGTGATATTACATAATTGATTGTGATGCATCACCACTATGCTGTCATAATTCATAGTTGTGACATAGACATAGACATAGTGATGCACAAAACTATGAGGTCATAGTTCATAATTGTGGCATCACAGTGTTCTTGCTGATGGGCCACCACTATGATGTCATGATTCTCCATATGACATCACAACATACAATATGAAGTGAAGCACTATGAATTCATAATGAAAGGTTCTTTGTTGAAATGGACATTATTGAGCATGTAGATTGAGGTAAAAAAATCATGGTTTTGACATCAGTTTCATTATGATTCGCTGAAGTCTGATGTCACAACATGGTTGTGGTGTCACAACTGATATTGTGATGTAACATAGTTGTTAGATCATAATTCACGATTGTGATATCACAATGGACATTATGATGCACAGCACTATGACATTAAATTTTGGGATTGTGATGTCACAATGGAATTAAGATGTGCACCATGATAAGGTCATAATTGAA
The DNA here is from genome assembly GCF_024139225.1 of Suncus etruscus. Lineage (NCBI taxonomy): Eukaryota > Metazoa > Chordata > Mammalia > Eulipotyphla > Soricidae > Suncus > Suncus etruscus. The sequence goes on along the minus strand of NC_064854.1, from coordinate 24,232,472 downwards.
TAATGTGATATCACAAAATCTAATTATAATGAACCCAAACATCAACATTACAATTCATGGTTGTGGGGCCAGAGAGGTAGCACAGCAATAGGGTGTTTGCCTTGCATGTGGCTGACCTAGGACAGACCGCAGTTCAATCCCCTGGCATCCCATATCATTCCCCAAGCAAGAAACAATTTCTGAATACATAGCCAGAAGTAACCCCTGAGAGTCACCTGGTGTGGCCCCAAAACCAAAAAACAAAGTCATAATTTGAGGCATTTACGTCTGCATGAACGTTATATTGCTCAACATTGTGACATCATAATTCATGATTGTGACATCACAATGGATATTATGAAGTGCACCAATGTGACGTCATGATGCATGAGTATGACGTCAGACTCAAGTGAAAATTCAGGATTGAGATGTCACAATGGAACAAAGATGTGCACCATGATGAGGTCATATTTCATGATTGTGACATCACAAAATCCGATTATGATGAACCTAAACAACGAAGGCACAGTGGGCAATATCATGCTCACAATTGTGCTATCATAATTCAAGACTGTGACATCACAATGGACATTATGACGTGTACAAGTGTAACATCATAATACGTGGTTGAGACATCAGCATGCAATGAAAATTTAAGATTGAGATGTCATCATGGACATTATGTCCCACAGCATGGGGAAGTCATATTTTGTCATGTGTCAGAATAGACGTTGTTTTGCACACCAATGGGTCATCTGAATTCATGATTGTGACATTATTCGTGGTTGTGGTATCAGAATGAACATTAAGACATGCAGCATTGTGACATCATCAGTCATGATTGTGACATCACAGTGGACATTATGATGTGCACAATTGTGACATTATGGCTATGAGATCAAAATTCACCCTTGTTACACTATAATGAATATCTTGAAGCACAGTACTATGAGGTCAAAATTCTGTAATTAGGATTGAATTAGGATGAACATGATTATGAGATCAAATTCATTGTTGTGATGTCACAAACTCCAATTATGATCAGCTTAAACAATTCATGATTTTGAATTCCCAGGGAACATTATGATTTTGGTGGCACAGTGCTTTCTGATGTGCCACCACTATGAGATCATGATTCTTCTTCACATTGTATCACTGCAAAAAAGTTAATAATTCATGATTATGATGTCACCTTCGACACTATGATGCACACCAAAGTGACATCATATTTTGTGCTTTTGATGTCAGACTGCAAATAATCTCGATGTTATTAAATATGGTTGTGATGTCACAGTAGACATTAGGATGCAACATGACTATGAAATCAAAATTCACCATTGTTACATCACAGTGAATATCACAAAGCACAGCACTATAAGGTCGAAATTCCAGATTATGATGTCACAATGGAATTGAGATTCTCACCATGACAAGGTCATAATTCATGATTGTGACATCACAATATCCAATTATGATGCACCCAAACAATGTCATCATAATTTCATCATAGTTGACTTTATTATGGGCATCATTGTGTCATGATTTATGATTTGACACAACAGTGAACATTATTACGTGTATAATTGTAATGTCAGAATTGGTGGTTGTTAGGTCTGAATAAACATTATGATGTTCAACCAGTTTTCAGTCATAATCCAAGATTGTACTATCACAATGGTCAATTTGATTGCACCATATGAGGGCATTATTCACAATTGTGATGGCACAGTGTGCTTTCCAATGCACCACTACTATAGCATCATGAACCTTCATTGTGTCATCATAATGGGCAGCATTATGATATCATACTTAATTGTTGTGTCATCAGAGTGGACATTATATAATGCATCAATTGACATCTTTTTTTTTTTTTGGTTTTTGGGCCACACCCTGTGACGCTCAGGGGTTACTCCTGGCTATGCGCTCAGAAGTTGCTCCTGGCTTCTTGGGGGACCATATGGGACGCCGGGGGATCGAACCGCGGTCCGTCCTAGGCTAGCACAGGCAAGGCAGGCACCTTACCTCCAGCGCCACCGCCCGGCCCCGACATCTTATATCATGGTTGTGAAGTGACAGATTCAGTATGATGCACCACAGCTATGAGTTCATAAATCATGTTTGTGATGACACAGTGAAAATTATGATGTGACATTACTGTGAGATCATAATTCCCCATTGTGAGGTCAAAATGGACATTAGGATGCATGGCACTATGAGGTCAAACATCTGGATTGTGATGTCACATTGAAATTAATGCACAACATTAGGAGGTCATAATTTATGATTGTGATGTCACAAAATCCAATTATGATGCGCCTAAACAATGAAGTCACAGTGGAATTATGATGTGCAAAATTGTACCATTATAATTCAGGACTGTGACATCAATAAACATAATGACGAGTACCATTGTGATGTCAAAATATATGATTGTGATGTCAAAATGTCCAATATGTGCTTTCCAATGCACCACCATTATGCGATCATGATTCTCCTTTGTGACATCAGAATGGGCAGCATTATGACATAATAGTAAATGGTTGTGACCTCAAAGTGGGCATTATTATGCACTAACACTATGAAGTCATTACCCATGGTTGTAACGTCACAATGGGCAGTTTGATGTTCAATACTATGAGGTAATTATTTGCTGCAGGCATCTTGTGTCTCAGCAACTCTAGTGAGAAAAAAAATCCTTCACAAGAGAAAAACAGGTAACATGAGCAGAAGGGCAGAATATGAAATAATGAAACCACACACAAGTATGTGAGGTCAACACATCTTCTGGCAGGAGTGTGACAATTTCATCTTTAATAAGGGGGGTTTCCAAGGGGTAAAGCCAGTTATAGATATTGAGAAGAATGTTTACAATCACAAAGCAAAGTTTAACAGTAGACAATACTTAAGCTATGGGTGTGAAGAATTCTGAGTTACAAAGGAGATGGTCACAACTCAAGGTAGCTCTTTGTAAGCTAATTTTAAATGCAAAATAAGAGATTATTAAGAAGTAGAAAAAAATCTAGGAACATGATCTTCAATGAGATGGCTCTATTGTTTTAGAGCAGTGGTGGGCAACCTTTTTTTTCAACTGAGCCAAATCTCACCAAAACCACGATTGAAATTTATTTAGAGAGCCCCATTTTTAAGACCAAAAATACATAGGATGGTACACTGTTTTTTAGTTTCAATAAGTTTGTATTGAGAATATTCTGCATGCAAGTATCCACATAGGTCAGGACAAATAACACAACTAATAAAACAAAAACTGTAGAACAATATTATTTATCGATAACATTAAATTCCGTAAAATTTGCCTTACAATGTAGAGAAAATTACATCCTGACAATGACTGACAAAGTCACAAACACTGATGTGAACATTGGCCTTGGTTCTGATCTGTGTGGAGCTGGCCTCGGGGGCTGCACACAGGGCGCGCACTGACAGAGATTAGGAGCAGAGTCCTGACTCATAGAGCGACCCACCGGCACACAGAAGAGCCGCATTAAAAAAAGAGCTGCTTGTGGCTCGCGAGCCGTGTCTTGCCGACCACTATTTTAGAGGGAAAGGAAAGGAAACAGCTACATCCACTAAGGTGTAGTTCCCATTTTCTGGGAAGAATCAGTAACCCAAGATCTGCGTTCTGACCATACCCTGGATTACCAGTGACTGAGAGGCTACAAGGACATATTTGAAAAAGAAAAAAAAAATCGTCTTTGATTTTGGTGCTAAATCTTACCCAGAAAAGGGGTTCTCTTTGTAATCTTTGGTGTTAGAATTTCTGAACCAAATTATTTGATTGAGACCATAATTTTGCCTGAGATTTTACAAGGGAGAGATAGCCAAACATGACAGAAAATGTAATGTCAATACCATATCATGAATTTCAAAAATATCTCTTTGGGAATTCCTCAACTATCCACAAAGGGAAAGAAGTGTACACAGTGGGCCTTTTGAGAAACCCCGTGGGGAGTTATTTTAGCTCTCCACACCAGGAAAATCTGGGGATACATCTGTTGGGCTGAGTTCCCCTTAAGTTTAAGTTTATGTATGACATGGCAATTATTCACTATTATAACGACACGATGTGCTTGCCAATGTGACACCACTATGAGGTCATGATTATTTTTTGTGATTTTAGAATGGGTAACACTATGACATAATTCATGGCTGTGAGGTCAGAATGGATATTATAGAGTGCTTCAATTGAGGTCATAAACCAAAGATGTGTCATCACAGGTTCCAGTATGGTGTGCTGATGCTTAAAGGTCATTATTCATGATGGTGATGCTACCTTGGACATTAAGATGCGCACCAATGTGATGTCAAATTTTATGCTTGTGATGTCAGACTGTACATTATATAGCACATCATTTGAAGTTATAAATCATGATGTGACATCACAGATTCAGTATAATGCACCTCTAGTATAAGGTTATTAATATGGTTGTGATGTCACAACAGACATTAGGATGCGACATGACAATGAGATAGTTTATCATTGTTACATCACAGTGAATCATGAAGCACAGCACTATGAAGTCAAAATTCTGGATTGTTCCCCAGACATGCAATAAATTAATCTTTGATAAAGAAATAAGAAATGGAAAATGGAGCAAGGAAAGCTTCTTCAACAAATGTTGTTGTCAAAACTTGTTAGTCACTTGCAAAAAAGTGAACTCAGACCTCCATCTAACACCATGCTCAAATGTCAAATGTAAATGGATTAAAGATCTTGATATCAGACCTGAAACCATAAGGTATATTGAACAATGCGTAGGTAAAACACTCCATAACATTGAGACTAAAGGCATCATCAAGGAGGAAACAGCATTCACCAAACAAGTGGAAGCAGAGATTAACAAATGGGAATATATTAAGCTGAGAAGCTTCTGTATCTCAAAGAAAATACTGCTTAAGATTCAAAAGCCACCCACAGAATTAGAGAAATTATTCACTCAATACTCGTCAGACAAGGGGCTAATGTCTAAGATACACAAGGTATTGACAGAACTTAACAAGAAACAAATCTCAAATCCCATTAAGAAATGGGGAGAAGAAATGAACAGACACTTTGCCAAAGAAGAAATAAATTTGGCCAAAAGGCACATAAAAAATGAAATAATGTCAGAATATACATTATGATGTACTGTGTCTATTAAGTTAAAATCCTTGGTTGTGATGTCACAATGAAAATTTTGATGTACATTACTATGAGAATATTATTCACAATTGTGGTGGCAAGTCTGCTATCCAATGCACCACAATTATGAGGTCATAATTCTTTGTGGCATCAGAATGGGCAGCAATATGGCATCATAATACGTAGTTGTGACATCAGAATGGACACTCTAGAGTGCATCAATTGAATGCCATAAATCATGGTTGTGACATCACAATGGACATTAGGATGTACTACCTATGAACATAATTCATGGTTGTGGCACGACAAATTAATTTTAATGCACCAACACTATTAGATCATGATTTCCCATTGTGATATCATAAAGACATTATGTTTTGCAGCACTATCATGTCATGATTCATGGTTGTGATATCTGAATGGATATTATAGAGCGCGACAATTGTGGTCATTAATTATGCCTATGACTTCACAGAATCCATTATAATGCACCACTAGTATAACAACATAACTCATAGTTTTTATATCACAATGGACATTAAGAATCAACATTACTGGAGCCGGAGGTAAGGCGTTTGCTTTGCATGCAGAAGGATGAAGGTTTGAATCTTGGCATCCCAAATGGTCTCCTGAGCTTGTCAGGAGCGATTTCTGAGCATAGAGCCAGGAGTAACCCCTGAGTGCTGCCGGGTGTGACCCCCCAAAAAAAGTATCAACATTACTATGAATTAGTAATTCATCATTGTGATGTCACAATGGACATGATACACAAACGCTTTGAGGTTGTAATTCATGATTGTAACATAACAATGGTCACTTAGGTGAGCCACCACTGTGACACCACAATGGACATTATGACACACACAATTATAAGGTCATAATTTATTATTCTAATGTCACATAGGCTTATGATATGCCTCTACTGTGATGTCATAATTCACCACTTTGATGTCACTATGGGCATTATGCTGCACAACACTATGAATGAAGTCATAAGTCAGGTTTGTGACATCAAAATGTACATTATGATGCGCCACCACTATGAGGTCATAATTTGCAAGTGTGACTCAAAATGGACATTATGATATGTAGCACTAGGAGTTCATGGTTGTGGAATTAGAATGGACATTATAGAATACATCAATAGAGGTCATAAAATATGATTGTGATGTCACAATGGAATTAAGATGCACACCAATATGAGGTCATAATTCATGATTATGACATCACAGTGGACATTATGATGCATAAAACTATTACAAAACAAGGGCCAGAGAGATAGCACAGCAGGTAGGGCATTTGCCTTGCAAGTGGTTGACCTGGATTTTATCCCCAGCATCCAATATGTTCGAACCTCTCAGCCAGACAGGAATGGTTTCTGAGCACAGAGACAGAAGTAATCCCTGAAAAATAAATAAATAAATAAATAAATAAGGAACAGCTAAATGAATGGGAGAAAATTTTTGCACTCAACATATCAGATAAAGATTTGATACAAATATATATATTTGTATATATACAAATACAATACATATACAAAATACAAATATACAAAATACTCACAAAGTTTAACTCCTAAAAAAACAAAACCTAAAACCTCCATCAAAAATCAGAAGAGAAAAAAACGAAACTAAAAAATATATATATAAAATATACAAAATACAAATATACAAAATACTCACAAAGTTTAACTCCTAAAAAAACAAAACCTAAAACCTCCATCAAAAATCAGAAGAGAAAAAACGAAACTAAAAAATATATATACAAAATATACAAAATACAAATATACAAAATACTCACAAAGTTTAACTCCTAAAAAAACAAAACCTAAAACCTCCATCAAAAATCAGAAGAGAAAAAACAAAACTAAAAAAAAAATCGGAAGAGAAAATGAATAAATACTTCTTTGAGGAAGATCTAAAGATGGCCAACAGACATATAAAAAATGCTCATTGTCACTTATCATGAGAGAATTCTAATGATGGGGATGGCATATATCAAAAATACTGAAAAAATTTCTGTCGGCAGGAATCTGAAAAAGGTACTTTCATCCACTGCTAGTGGAATTACTGCCTGGCACAAACCCTATGGAAAACAGTATGGAGGTTTCTCACTAAACTCAAATTTAAGCTGCCATATGACCCAGAAATCCCTCTTTTTGGTATCTATTCCCAGGACAGAAAAACGTTTATCCAAATGGATGTATGCACACTGCTATTCATTGCAGCATCAGTACAATAGCTAAGACTTGGACTCAACCCAGATATCCAACAACAGATGAATGGATCATGAAGATGTGGTACATAAATACAATGGAATGCTACATAGCTGTAAGGAATGATGTAATCATGCAATCTGCAGCAACATGGATGAAACTGGAAGATGTTATGTTAAATGATGTAAGCTAGAAGATAAATATAGAATGATATCACTTATATGTGGCATTTAAAATAATTGCATGAAGAAATGCAATGGTCTAAATGGGAGTTGTCTTGAACACCTTGGCTCCAGAATATAGAGAAGAAAAGGAAAGAAACTGAGTAGAAGAGGAGAAACACAAGTATGAAATGATGGGGTTAGGGGCCAAGCTGTCTCAAGTGCATTGGTAGTGTTAAAAAGGGACAGAACTAAATATCCAAGCCAAAGGCAATAGCAATGGAAACAGGAGACCCAAACTTTAATCATCTAAACTTAAAATGGGCCTATTATACTGGAAGGTAGGGGAGCTGGGAAGATGATAATATGTATGGAATGCACTTGTGGAACATTGGTGAAGGGAAGGGAACACTGGTGTTGGGATTGGCTCTAAATTCGCTGTATGTCTGAAACCTACCTATGAAGGACTTTGTAAATCACAATGGTTTCAATAAAATATTTTTAAATAATACATAGTGACAGTGAATTAGCGTCATTCCCACCACCAGTGTTGTCCTCCCCGTAGTATACATCCCATACCTTCACCCTTTCCCCCCTGGACTGCAAGTATAACAGATATCCTTTGCGTATTGCTTGTTGTAGATCGGGTATTGATTCTGTTGTCGTTGACTTTGGGTTTGGTGTTTAAGTTTGATCTTTTTTATTTTTATTTCCACTCAATGTTCACGCTACTGTTGGCTCCTAGTACCATCCACTTTTCTCCCCCTCAATTTATGAGGCAGAACAAGATGATTCAAGTAGTGTAGTTTTGTTGGGGAAAAGGAAAAGAAAGAGATTAATCTGGGAGGAGTCCGTTTAGAAGCTATAAATATCAATAATAAGAAAGAAAGAGTTGGGGCTGGAGAGATAGCATGGAGGCAGAGCATTTGCCTTGCATGCAGAAGGACAGTGGTTCAAATCCCAGCATCCCATATGTTCCCCGGAGCCTGCCAGGAGCAATTTCTGAGTGTAGAGCCAGGAGTAACCCCTGAGTGCTGTCAGGTGTGACCCAAAAACTAATGATGATGATGATGATGATGATGATAATAATAATAATAATAATAATAATAGAAGAAGAAGAAGAAGGAGAAGAAGAAGAAAGGGAAAAATTAAAAAAAAATCAAAACAAGAAATGACCAAAAAAACCTCAATAGCAACAACAAAAAATAAAAAGAAGAAAGAAAAAAAGAAAGAAAGAAAGAAAGAAAGAAAGAAAGAAAGAAAGAAAGAAAGAAAGAAAGAAAGAAAGAAAGAAAGAAAGAAAGAAAGAAAGAAAGAAAGAAAGAAAGAAAGAAAGAAAGAAAGAAAGAAAGAAAGAAAGAAGAAAGGGCTTGTGCAGCAAGGTTTTTTGTGCCTTTTTTTTTTTTTTTTTTTTTTTGCATAAGCACCGTAAGTATTGGGGAAACTAGAAAGGGAATTCCCTTGGCCTAATAAATACAGGGTTTCTCCACCCTTGAAGCATACCATCATGGGAACAACTAAAAGACTCCCGACATTATTGTCAAAACCCAAGGTCTTTTTATGGTGCCAGGAAACATGCTGCTCAGTTATGGATGACTAAATCATCCCTCTGTAATTAGAGATCTTGGAATTTGCACAGGTCATAGGATGAAGTCTCAGAGAGAATCTTTCTTTATGTTTCTAGAAGTTCTGCTTCATCACAGTGTTGTAATCAGTCTTTTCTAAGTAGTTATCTGGGTTTTTGCACAGATCCTAGGATGAAGCTTAGGATATAGTCTTTCCTTATGGTTCCAGAAGTTCTGCTCAGTCACAGTTATCAAAGTCAGACCTCTGGAATTAGAGATCTTGGAGTAAAATATTTTTTAAAAAATCAGATGCCTCTCCTGTCTCCCTGTTAAAGGCAAGAAACACTACACAACTGCGAGCATAAATAAAATAACATTCACAGCTATATTTTCCCCTCATTTGTCCATTTCAACTGCTGTCTCATATCCTACGATCACCGTATGAAGCCGCCCTTGAGAGAATGTCATTCATTCTAGCTGCAGTGCTTGCTTCATGTTTGACTTTTTTATCATGTGATGGACAAAAAAGCTTCCCAAGTTCTTTCACTACTTGAAGGAACAGTTCTCACTACTAACGCTCAATTCCAGGCGCCCTCTGCTGGTAGCAGCTGTCTTCCTGAACTGGCCTCTGCCTCAGTGCATGCTCACAGCTGGCTGCAATATTAATTATGTGTTTTGAAGTTTAAATGTGGAACTCAGTGATTTAATGTACATAATATAGATTCTAGGCAGGCTTGAGAAAAAGGAGCAGCAGAAAATCAAGAAGGAAAACATAAATATGAAGCAAAGGGAGTCCCCCCAAATAAGTTATACTATTGTGTCTGCCAGTGTCAGCTCAACAATTAGAAAAATAAATAAAAGGGCCTGGAGAGATAGCACAGCGGCGTTTGCCTTGCAAGCAGCCGATCCAGGACCAAAGGTGGTTGGTTCAAATCCCGGTGTCCCATATGGTCCCCCGTGCCTGCCAGGAGCTATTTCTGAGCAGACAGCCAGGAGTAACCCTTGAGCACCGCCGGATGTGGCCCAAAAAACAAAAATAAATAAATAAATAAACAAATAAATAAATAAATAAATAAATGCTCACCAGTTGGTGTTGTCTATTGCTGAATTGAGATCTACTTGAACTGTAGATCTACTTTTGGTTCTGCAAAGATAATTTTTATTAAAATGTCTCATAAATTCTTTTTTCCAACTTCCCTTGAAACATATTAGATGAATGGTTATCAAATTTAATTAAAATTACTACTCTAGATGTTTCTTTTATTTTTTATAGTTGAATTTATTTAATTGTTAAATAAATAAAATATGAAATATTCCTTCTATTAAAAGCAATATGTAGGTTTAGTTCAATTTCAGTCAATATCAGTGATACATTTTAAATGTAAATTACTAACAAATAACTAAACACAAAAAGTAATAAATTACTTCATTTAATTGATTATATTTAACATAGTTGAACATAATATATTTGCTTCCAAGTAAGTGGGAGCAAAATTATTTAAAAAGAGAAAAAAGTAGAGCAAGAAGAAAATTTGTGAAAATTATTGTATCTCAAACAAGGGCATGAAGTTATTGTCAAGTTTGCAGCTAGCTGATCCTTTTGTTACTTCTTTTGTTTCTGAACTTTAGGTGGTTTGAGATAGATATTGGCATCAAAATTGGTGTGTTCCAAGCGTCCAGCAAAAATGAAACTTTCGAGTCTTTAATACTTAGGTACCTTAGTACCTAAGTATCAGAATCTTGAGATAGTCCACATTTTCTCTTTCTCCCTTTCTTTGAAGTAACATTGATTTCAAAGACTATAGATGTTTCAATGATATGACTTCATACCTTTTTAACATATATCCTATTACACTATATCCATTAACAAAATTCCTCTCTCTTTCCACCTCAGTCTACCACTGTGAATTTTTCCTGTTGTTTTTTTACCCATTTGTGCTCAGTGGCTACTCCTCAGAGTGTTTGGGGAAGCCATATGTTATGCTAGGGTCTGAACCAAAGGTTGGCCATACCCAAGGCAAGCACTATGTACTATCTCTAATTGTATTTTTTATTAAGCATTTCCATATAACTCTTTGATAAGCCAATATTTGGAAGCATTGAACTAAAAGAAAATGAAGATCAACCTAAACAAAAAAAAATATGGAGACTAAAAAGCCAGTCGCTGAGAGGCCCAGTTACATTATTCAGTATAATTGCAAGGCACTGAAACAGTGCCTTAGAGGCAAAGAAATAAACAGAAGACCCCAGAACTGCTAGGATCTGAGTAAAGAAGCACTAATTTGAACAGTCAGGGATCATTTACATTAACCTCCCATCCTCCCACTTCAAAAAAATGATTTGGAGACCATAAAAAAGCCGTTTTGTAAGAATAAAAGGTAAAAATTTGATCTATAAAACTCAGAGTTTTTATGGCAATTGCTATAACTGGATTCAAAATTTTGCCCTGAGTTTCCTGGAAGCACAAGCAATAGGGAATGTTGGAAATATTACATAACTCAAGTTTTTTGTTTGTTTATTTGGAGGGAGAGGATTATAGAAGAAAACGCATCAATTAAACAAGGGAAACCATTTTTTTTTCTTTAATCAAATGTCAGGAATAACTCATTCCTGGGGTCTTTAGTAAGGAACAATAAAAATGTACTGGGTCGGGGCTGGAGAGATAGTATGGAGGTAAGGCATTTGCCTTTCATGCAGGAGGTCATCGGTTCAAATCCCAGCGTCCCATATGGTCCTCCTGTGCCTGCCAGGAGCAATTTCTGAGCCTGGAGCCAGGAATAACCCCTGAGCACTGCCGGGTGTGACCCAAAAAAAAAAAAAAAATGTACTGGATCATGAACCCAAAAGCAATAAAGAAATAAAGCTTGTCCTCAAACATGACTATTTTTAGTATTAAAGAGTTGGGTTTATTTAAATAGCAAGTATGAAAAACTCATTGCAAGCCAAGGGCAGGGCCCGGAGAGATAGCACAGTGGCGTTTGCCTTGCAAGCAGCTGATCCAGGACCAAAGGTGGTTGGTTTGAATCCCAGTGTCCCATATGGTCCCCTGTGTCTGCTGGGAACTATTTCTGAGCAGACAGCCAGGAGTAACCCCTGAGCATCGCCGGGTGTGGCCCAAAAAACCAAAAAAAAAAAAAAAAAAAACCAAGGGCATAATGCTAATGAGTTTGTAAAGCTAAGAGGCCTTCTGTTAATGTCCTCCAATAGAAGGGTGGCTAGGATTAGGTTATAGCTCAGAAAATCCTGGCAATAATTTTTAAGTCTATTTTCCTAAGTTAATCATTTGCAAGAATCAAGAAAAGTTTTCAAATGAACTACTAATTTTATCCCTAAAAGTTTTGATTAGGAAACCAAGTCTCCACATAGTAAAATAAATAGTTCTCAGATGACCTATTGAGAAAAACTAGCACCTCTAATGATTTCTTTCAAAAATCATTTTTTAGTATTGTCATGGATCCAATTCAAAATAGAAGCAGCTGATAAAGGGTTGGCAGGTACAATGACTGAAAAGGTGAACCCCAGAATATCTGAATACTAGTGCATATTCCTTTGCCACCCTAGAGCTGAAGAATTCCAAACTTAGTGCTGGAACATAGAGTTTTGCATTTTAACTAAGAGTTTCAGTGATTATCTTATGAGATTTGAGAATTTCTGTTCTAGTTCTTGGACATAGAAATATAGGAGGGAGAGAGAGAGAGAGAGAGAGAGAGAGAGAGAGAGAGAGAGAGAGAGAGAGAGAGAGAGAGAGAGAAGAATGAAAAATATGAAACTCGGGAGTTGGGATTAATAGATACTTTATTATAAGTATTAATTATAACCCTAAATTAAAAAAATTAAAACATGGCTACAGACATTGTAGGGATAGCTAGGTCAGAGTTGTGGAGGAGATTCCCCAGTGCTAGAGATAGAAACTGAGGCTGCTGTGTCCAGAATAGGCACTCCAGCCCCAAGAACCAAGGCTTCATAGCATTTTCTGATCTGTCCCAGTGTCAATCCAGAAAGAAAGTGAGCATCAAATCATCATGATGAATAGTTACCTAAACTCCTGCAGTTTTCATGTCTGGGAAACATTCTAATACTGCATCAGTTGCATTGTTTCTAAACAATACTACTGTTCCTCTAGAGCCAAAAGTAACTTTGACGTTCTAATTAAATTACAAATAAAAAAAGCCAAAAGCCAAAGGCCATATCCAAGATAACATGGCTAATCTTGGTAACTTAGGTGAAAACTCTGGACCACTAATACTAACAGGATCCAATTCTTTCTATTCCCAACTTATTAATGCAAGCCAAGGTTGCTACTAGTATGTCTGATTTTATTTAGTTAGTTCAGGAGTTATGAATGCCAGTCTACAATTCTTTTAATATGCTAATGATTTACAAATAAAAAGCAGAGACTAGGCTGTCCTCAGTATATATGTTGTCTTTCCTAGGGATGAAAGGAGATTTGACATAATTTTCATTTACTGCTTGTTGTGCTGTTTGGTTGCAGAGACACTTTGTTTTTTGAGCCACTTACTCAACTCAGCATCCACATTTATAAGTTTCCCATTGTGAGTAGGGGTGAAGTAGACTCTTTTGAACAATTTAACCCTAATGACCTACTTATTGATCTCAAGGTCACCTTAACTTTTGGCAGGGTGATGCTTTAAAATCAGTCTGGCCCTGTGTCAAGCAAGAACCCACCCTTCATAAGAGCAGCTTCTTGCTGGCATTTGCTGACAATGCCACCCAGCTTTCTCTCTATAAATGAATCCTGGCTGTTAAAGGTTTAGCCCAATATAGATCTAAGACTGATGTTGCACATTCTGACTTTATATTCAGAAAGAAATCAGGGAGAAATGATGTTATTCCTCTACAGTTTTTATCTGTGACTGTGTAAAAAACGCTTCCTAATGATACAAGTCTGCCTTTAAAAATAGTCTTCAGAGGAAAATCTCCAAGTCAACACCAATTATATTGCTGAAATACTTGAGAGAATTTGTGTGTATCTGTAATCATTTTTCCTTTCTCCTTTCACTTTCATCCAAGAAAGGTTTTATTGGAGGTTGATTGGAGTAGCCGACAAACCTGTGAACCAGAGTTGTGAGCAAGAAAGGCAGTCACACACCTTTCAGGAAAATGGACCATTAAACCTCTGTGCCTCACAGAAACTGGGATGCCATTGCCGGATCTCCCGTTCCACTTGAAACTCTGTTCAAGAAAGGGACATTTTAACAAAAACTTTTAAAAAATTGTGTTAGGGGCCAGAGCAGTGGTGCAAGCAAAAGGCCGTTTGTCTTGCACGGGCTAACCTAGGACAGATCGCGATTTGATCCCCCAGCGTCCCATAAGGTCTCCCAAGCCAGGAGCGATTTCTAAGTACATAGCCAGGAGTAACCCCTGAGATCACTGCATGTAGCCCAAAAACCAAAAAAAAAAATTTTTTGTGGTAAATAGACAGTTGGTTTGGATTTATAGAAATTAAGGAAATACATCAAATGGGCCAATCGTCCTGAAGTCTGCAGAGAAATTTTGTCAAGGGAGCAAGGTGGAAAAATTTTATTAATTGTGAGTCAGTTGTTTAAGCCCACTTACATTTCAGAAGATTTAACCCAATTTACCCTGAAAATATTTTATGACTTCTGGAAATGTATTAGCTGCATTCCATATGTCATCAATTGAAAGGAACCTTGCACATTCATTCCTGGCATCAGAAATACTAAGAAAAGCCATCTGAGAGGCTGGAGCAGTGGCGCAAGCCATAAGGCATCTGTCTTGCGTGCACACGCCTAGGTAGGACAGATGCCTCAGCTTCCCATATGGTCCCCTAAGCCAGAAGTGATTTCTGAGCACATAGCCAGGATTAACCCCTGAGTGTCACCAGGTGTGCCCAAAAACAAAAACAAACAAAAATAAAGAGCCATTTGGGCTCTCCCTGCCAAGAACCAGGTCCTCCAAAAATCATAGCAATGACTGAATTTTTTGGCCAAGTACTGACTTACATAAGCTGGAAAAAAAATATCCCAACTAGTACAGGCTTCAGAATAAGTTTCTAAAAGAGAAAAGGAGGTTTCGTGATGGGTAAAATTAAGATGACATAACACTGTACATATTAAGATTTTTCTAGGAAAAATATTGCATATTTATTATGGGAAAGGGAGGGCATAGTAGTTGCATAGTTGAGGAATGGATACAATACAATCAGATATCATTTGTACAGAAAATAGAAGAAAAACACCATGAGCATATTTTTGAATATGGTAATGAGAAAAGAGACTTTAGGTCAAGAATTCCAACGCAGTCTCCATCTACCACCATTGTTCAGTTGAGAGTCGATGGTCCTCATTAGTACAAAGGTATTTGGATGCTATGTTTTGATCAAATCAGCATCAAAAGAAAGAAATTATGTGGCTTCTCCCAGAGAAAGCTTGTCACATCTTTCCAATTACCAATATTTGACCAGCCTGGTGTTTTGCTTTCTTTTGGGGGGGAGGGGGATAATGTCACACCCTCTGGTGCTCAGCATTTGCTCCTAGCTGTGTCTGGGGTTCACTAATGGCAGTGCTTAGGGACCCTATGTAGTACTGGAAATTGAAGCAGGGTTGACTACATGCAAGGCAGGCATGTTAACCCCTGTACTATCTCTCCAGCTGTTGGTTTTATTTCCTTCATACCAGAGAGTCCTTAGTTTTGAGGAAAGAAAAGTACACAGAATTAGGGAAAGTTTTCATTATCTGATTACAGTCTGTGAACACTTTAGAACATAATTAAAACTCCTTGTGCTAAGAACTAGAAGATGTTTAGATGCTATGTAAGCCCTTGATACAATCAACTTCTTTCCTGACTTTCAGAAAATGAGTGATTTCTTTCAAAGCCCTCTTCAAGCTGTGGTTGATGGCATAAGAAGCTGATCAGGAAATGTGCAAATCCTTGAAGATTCTACCCACAAAATATCTTCAAAGGCACAGTCATCAACAGGCTTAGCATATTTCCAAAATTCATATCTTGGTGTTTGTGCCTGTGATGAGGAAGGAGGTGATGAGAACAGAAGGCAATTTGGGCAGAATTGCAAGCATAGAAAAAAGTTCTATTTATGTGCTCAATATTCTAAGTAATCATTTTTATTATTTTAATTTTACTCTGCCAGTGTTGGGAGAAGAATGGGGGCAAAAAGAATCTGATCTAGAGGACCAGCAAGGTCAGAGAGATAGTACCAGTAGGTAAGGCAATTGCTTTGCATGCTGCCAACTTGAGCCTCAGCAGGAGTAATTCCTGAGCAAAAAACCAGGAGTAAGCTCTGAGCACAGTTGGTATGACTCAAAATCCAAACCAAACAAAATTGAGGAGCAATGAAGATAAAATGTAGGAAAACACTAAGAGGTATTTAAATGCCTGACTATAATTCAGAATAAACTATTTTATGTGTTAATAAATATGACAGTTACTAAAAATAATCTATCACAAAACTAAGGTATGCTTTTACTTTTCATAGTGAATTTTGTTTAAGATGAACCACTTGGAGGTGCTTTAGGGAAAGAAATGACAGCTGGTATGTCCTGAAGCTGATATTTATGCATTCACTAAGCCTAGATGCTTTTCTCCTCCCATGCCCGTTATCTAACTCAACTCTACATTTTTATCACTTCATATCTGGCTTCTGCCCACATTCTCCTTGTATAGATGAGAATGTTTATAATGCTAGTTCTGCTTACTGTACTGAACACCAAGCTTATATGTAAAAAAGCTCTACCTGAACTATAATATACTAAGATATATTAGCAATGTTTCTTCCGATCTTTTTTTCATCTGGTCTTTATCATAGCCTCCATTAAAGAACATCAAAGTGATCTCCTCTCCTCCCCCAATCCTGACATTCTATCTATTACAAGTCTTATAAATTCTACATTATCACATTGGTATTGCATTGATGAGCCCCTGGCAATAAATAGAGGGCATATTGAATTGTACAATTTGAGGAAAAGTTAATAATAGTAGGAATACAATAAAGAAGAAAGGATAAATACTATCCCTAGGTTCTACCAACAAGAGAAGGTAGTGTGTTTGGAATGGTCACTTGAGAAAGATGGGGCAAAAGCTGTGGTTGGTGACTGCTGCTTATCCACATGGTACTGCTTGATTGGGCATGTTCAGGGGCCTGCAGGGCCACACCCAGTAATCTTTAGGACTGGAAGGAGCATGAAAGTAATCTTTAGGACTGGAAGGCTAGCATTCTTACTAGCCTATAACAATCTTTTTTTTTTTTTTTGATTTGTTAATGATGTTATTTAAGGAAGTGCGCTGAGTTGTTTTAGGTGATAGTTTCATTTTGTGAAGGCTCTCTCATGCACATCTGTTGTTAAACTTCTGCTTACCTTTTTTTCTGATTGTAATAGGGGTGTCTCAGTTGAAGTTCTGGAAAGGAAAAGGCAAAATTAACTTTTCTTCCCTCACAAGGACAAGAGTTCTCATTGCCACAAAGCTGAAAACAGTCTATTTATTGGCACTAATATAAGTTTTTTAAAAGCTTTTTGGCAAATTTCTTCCCTTACCAATGAAAATATATGGGTTTTGCTATAAAATCTGTAATCAACTAATCTAATATGTATGAAAGGTCTCATTTGGGTTCTGATCTAGTGTGAATCAATCATTTAGTTATAATTGTAAATTGCCTCCCTGATAAACCTTTAATCAAAATATAAACTTTATATCTGGAACGCATTAGTGTCTATCACTTTCGGTGTGTTTTAATAGATATAAGTTATTGCTACATAAAAATGTATCTGCCCTCATTCTATCTTAATGGTATGTTTTCTATCCTTAATTCAAACAATGCATGATGCCAAATAAACAATTAAAAGCAACCTAAGGGATAGAAATATTGTTCTATTTCTTCATCCTTAATCTAAAATTTCCGAATACTACCCAAATTTCTTCATCAGCACCTTTCATAGTCCCACCCTGCCCCCACAAGAGGAGCACAAATTATAATTATGTGACTTGACTATATAGTTAATAGCTATGTGCCAGAGAGAAGTTACTTCAACCTCTACTCGCCTCAATTTCCTCATCTGGAAAATAAGAATGATTGTATCATACTGCACAAAGACAGCTCACAAAGCTTTTTTTTTTTTGCAAAAAATGAAGAAATAATAGAGTAAAAGTATCTACCACAAGTGCTATCAATTAACTATTAATATTTTCCGGGTTATTTTCCTTTCCATTTCCACACTTTAATCCAAGACTTCTTCATTCTCCCATGGTGCCAACTGGTCTCCCCACCTAGTCTCTTCTCTACCTTTAACATGCTTCTGAAATTGAGAAATAACACATAAATGTAGCTATACATAGGGCCCCTCTTCAAATACTTTCTCAGTAATTAAGAACAACTATCTCATCTTCATGATATTTCACCACTGACCTATAATATACTAGTTTTCCTTTCCTTGTCTGCCATATGCACTGGCTCTCCAGGCTACCTCCTTGTCTTCCATCAGTTGTCCAAGAGGCTGCTCTGTTTCACCTCTTGGAATACCTTCCCTCTGCCACTACATCTTCTCCCTGAAATATTAACTAATTGACAAAAATGTTGTCAATAAAATAGTTCCAGTACTATTAAAAGCCCACTTGGAAGGGAGTTTCCACTCATACATTTATACTAAATATCCATGTATGGGATGCTCATTTGGGATCCTGTTTATATAATCCCTTGAATTTCAAAATTAACTCCTCTGTAATCATAAGATAGCATTGTACTTGATTTTTAGCACTTCTCCCATATAACAAACCAGCTTCTCGGAGAATCAGTATATGTTTTACTCATCTTTTACTGGAGCTACAGCCAGACAACTTAACAAGCCCTGCTTGGAATTGATTTGAATATTTATGATTTAGTCTAGGCCAATATTAGCATATTAGTATCTTGATACTGATGAGGGGGGACACCCTGCGGGGGAAAACTCATGAAAAGTTAGCAAAACCTCATTAATTACTCAAGGGTTGTATTAGAAGCCAGAGGGACAAATCATAACCAGTGTGGCCTCTCTGAGCCTCAGCAGCTGTCTTGATGTCTCAATGGGAATGGTGAATGATCTGATTTTCACCTGCTACTGTTGAGCCAAGTCTTGTCAAAAGTAGGAGGCTTGACTTGGGCAGCATCGCAGGATCTATTTCTACATGATTCTGTCATAGGATCAAAGTTTAGTGGCTTTGCTCTTCCTGCCATTCATGAGGATTCCAGCATTGAGCTTGAATTCCAGCACACAGCACAGACTCTAGCACATAAAGCACACTCCAGCACATAGCTCAGACTCCAGTATACAGTGCAGGTTCCAACACACAATGAAGACTCCAGGATACATCCTGGGCTCCATCATACAGCAGACTCCTGCATACAACAGATCAGCACACAACACGGACTCCAGCATGCCACTTGCTGGCAAGCAAAGTCTGGCAAGCATCCTGCAGCAAACTGACTCCAGCATACACTATATAGGCTGCAGCACAAAGTATATAAGCTCCAGCATACAGCATGTAGTCTCCAATATTCAGTATAGATTCTCAAGCATACCACACAGATTCCAGTGTACTGCGTGCTCAGCAGAAGCATGTAGCTTCCCCTTGGCCAGAGATGACTGCGGGCACACCTGAAAACAGAACTTCTCGGGAACCATCCATCTCTTCAGCTCCCACCCAGTGTTCAGGAATGCGTAACTACAGATCCTTCCCCTTGTAGGTGCTTTACTCCAGAGGGAACTTTCCTGCAGGGAAACCAGCCTTCAGGAAATGACTGCAGCTCTGTTCTGGGCAGCAGCAGAAAGCACAGTTATCTCCATGGAAATAAGATCCAGACCTCCTCTCAGGCTTGTGATAAGGAGCAGAAGTTTCAACTGCTCCAAGAGAACAGAGATGAAAGAGGAGAATAATGAACAATCCTTGGCTGTTGCAGCAATGTGACTCGGGAAAAGATAAAAGGTCTTCAATTAGCCTTTGCTGTCATTTCAGGTGCAGTCACCGAGTTTTGTTCTTGTCACCAAAGCATACTTAGGGAATGCCTAGCGCCATAGGAAAATGAGGATGTTTTGTCAGGAGCCACATCTGGAGACAAGGAGGCCAGGAGGTGGTAGATAGGCTCTAGGATTAAACCTAAGGCCTCATATGCACTAGGCATGTACTCTACCACTTGAGTCATATCCATATCCATATCCCTGTTTCTTATGAATCTAACTCTTACACATTTGGCAGATGGCTGAGGCGATGTGTTTATTAGGACAAAAATGTATTTAGAAACTTTTTCCCTAACTCCTCCCCCCACTTAGAAAATCCTACCCACATTTATTTATGCTTTAAACATCAGATTATAGCAAAGAAATCAGTAATCCTAGCAATGCTGTCAAGCCAAAAATGTAGAAATAAATGGAGGCTATTGTTGACTCATCACCTAGTATTTTGGTAAAGGGATAATCAAACTTTTATCTGATTATAGACATTATTCAAATTATCTAACTTCTTTTCCTCCTCAATAAAGTAGCATGTGATGTGTAAAATGTCATGATCAAAATGGCAAAGGCAGAGTTGTCCAAACAAGATGAAAAACCAATCGATTCAAAGAAAGATCTTGCAAAAACAATAATAATGTGAGCTATATATTGAAAACAGAGCAGTTGTCTTACAAGATCTTAGGAGGATCTTATGAGAGACTCTGGGAAAGAGAGTGAATCAAACAACAGCAACAACAACAACAACAACACACACACTAAGTTGCACTTATTTTTACTAAGAAGCAATTTAACTGAACTTCAAATTTTGACAGTGTGTTTTAATGCAAATCTTATAAGAAATTATTCTTGAAATGACATAGAAATCAATATTTAAGAAAATTTTATATGCAATTCATACACTTGAGTTACTTTAAAATATTACATTCTAATTAATACCACAAAAATGTGAGCATCTTATATTTTTTAACATAGATACTTAGGTTGTGAGGGCCAACTACTTTGGATGTGTATGACTCATTTCAAGTATTAAGCATGTTATAATGACTACAAATATCCAAATTTACAGATTGGTTTGAACTGTTAATCAGAAAAAAATATTATTTTGCTAAAGTTAAACATGTAAGCAGTGAAAATAAGCATAAAATAATTATAAAAATAAATATATTTAATTTCAAATATGAATTCCTTAAGTAACGAGGCTAAAAATTGCTTACTAATATACATTACTTCCTTCTTAAATTTTACAAAGACCCTAAGTTGCATATCTATGCACCAGCAATGAGTGAACGATCCAAAAGGGAAAATATTTTTTAAATTTAAAGGAAAAATTTTGACTATCCCTGTAGGTTCTTAGATTATAGAACAAACAAAGTGTGATATTTAATTTTTATATATCTTTGAATTTCAGGGTATATGTTTGTAAATTCTTTGATTGAATCACAATAAGAATCAGTTACAAAGTTGCTCATGATTGCATTTCAGTCATATAATGTTCAACACCCTTCTCCAGTGAACACTTCCTGACTGTATATGTTCTAATGACACATACAGTCATTTCTATTTTTTCTTATTTTACTTTTCCCCTTATTTTTAATCAACAGACATTCTGTGATTTACAATACTATTAGTGAGGGTCTACCTCATGAGTGTCTTTTCCCAAATAGATGAAAGATCATTCTGGAACTGTCCTTTTTCCTTTTAGTTGACTTCACTCAGCACGTTCTCTTCTCATTCTATCCACACTGCAACAAACAAATTAATATTAGACTGATTTATAATTTTAAAATGTTAAATTCATATGGAGAGTCTACATTGATTAAATTCTTGGTCAAAACAAGGACTTCAATTCTGAGTAGTGGAATAAAGCAGGGCAACATGAGACAGAAATTTTGTATAGGACAGGAATGAGACTGGAAGGGGGACAAAATCTGACGCTATACCAGAGTCCCAAAGCTCTGTTTCAGCTATTTGCAGTTCCATAAAGGTAGTTATCATGAGTAGGAAAGATACTCCTGGAGAAAGCCCTAAATCTGGTTAATCGCACAAGTAATGATTTTTCTAGGTAATTAAAGTTGCAGCATCAGTTTCCCTAGATGCCTTTATTCAGGGCCTTGACCTACCTCACTTCTCAATAGCCCACCACCCAAACTCACGTTCTTTTTTTTTTTTTTTTTTGGTTTTTGGGCCAGGGGTTACTCCTGGCTATGCGCTCAGAAGAAGTCACTCCTGGCTTGGGGGACCATATGGGATGCCGGGGGATCGAACCGTGATCTGTCCTAGGCTAGCACTCTCAAGGAAGACACTTTACCTCTAGCGCCACCACGCCGGCCCCCAAACTCACGTTCTTGACTCTTTTTAATGCCCCCCCCCAATTTAATTCATTCTCCCCCAGTACATCTGCATTATTGTTTCCTCTGGACAATACCCAAAATGTCTCTACATTAATATCTGCACTTATTCTTCCACTTGAAAATTCTTCTACATTTTCTGCAAGCTTACTTCCCTTCACCCAACTCTCTCTCATATCCCCTTTCAGGTCTGAGAAAGAGGTTCTGAGGCAGATCAATAGCACAGTCAGTTGAGTGTTTCCCTTACTGACCTGGGTTCGATTCTCAGCATCCCATATGGTCTCCTAAGCCTGTCAGTAGTAATTTCTGAGTATAGAGTCAGGAGTAACCCTTAGGTGCTGCTGGGTGTGGCCTAAAACTCAAACTAATAAAGAGGTTCTATGACTACCATACATATATATCATAGATCTTAGAGTATTTTTAGTTTCCTTTTTGGTTTTCTGTTTGTTTATTGTGCATACCATAATTTTGTATAGATATTTGTTTATCTTTGTAGCTTCTATCTTGCTCTACTAAAATATAAGATCCATTAGAAGTGAGACTTTGACTCATTACTGTATCCCCTAATATAGACACTGCTACATATAAAAATTTTTAAAAAGAAATGAGTGAATCAATGAGCCTAAATTTATACATTTAATTTATAACTCGTGTCATTTATACTTTATTGCTCCAATTAAATTCTTCAGATACCCTATGATCTTGGTAGTCAGAAATGATCATATCTCAACTTAGCTAGTGAACAAAAATGGGTTTTAAATTACAGTGCAGCCCACTCATGGAAAATCATCACATAAAAGGAAATTCTCTTTTTGTCCCATACATATTGCCTTATAATTTAAGAAGGAATCTAAAACAAATAAAAAATGCAAGAAAATCACTTTTCAGAACATTGCCCACAATTGATGTTTTGTTCATGGTTTAATGAGAAGCACCAGAATGTCTAGATCATTCA
This sequence comes from Suncus etruscus, assembly GCF_024139225.1. Lineage (NCBI taxonomy): Eukaryota > Metazoa > Chordata > Mammalia > Eulipotyphla > Soricidae > Suncus > Suncus etruscus. Next base: position 24,209,130 of record NC_064854.1, on the reverse strand, counting down.
CCTCTTTATAGCCTATTAATTCTCCTGTGTTGTGCTAAATTTCTGATCAAGAGAAGTTATTATTTTTCTACCCATACGGGACACTAATCAGAGACTCTCTGACATTCTCCCTACTTCTTTCAACTAAGGATAGAAAAAAAATTGCTTGTTTATTTTTATGTAATGTCCTTTGCAGGGACTACAGTGATATTAAAGAGAGTGGGGTACTTGACTTGGATGTAGCTTACCTGGGCTTGATCCCCAGCATCCCATATGGTCACCCAAGCCCATCAAAAGTGATTTCTGAGTGCATAGCCAGGAGTTATCCCTTGGTGCTGTCAGATGTGGGAAAAAGGAAGGAAGGAAGGAAGGAAGGAAGGAAGGAAGGAAGGAAGGAAGGAAGGAAGGAAGGAAGGAAGGAAGGAAGGAAGGAAGGAAGGAAGGAAGGAAGGAAGGGAAGGAAGGAAGGAGGGAGGGAAGGAGGGAGGGAGGGAGGGAAGGAAGGAGGGAGGGAGGGAGGGAGGGAGGAAGGAAGGAAGGGAAGGAAGGAAGGAAGGAAGGAAGGAAGGAAGGAAGGAAGGAAGGAAGGAAGGAAGGAAGGAAGGAAGGAAGGAAGGAAGGAAGGAAGGAAGGAAGGAAGAAGGGAGGGAAGGAAGGGAGGGAGGGAGGGAGGGAGGGAGGGAGGGAAGGAAGGGAGGGAGGGAGGGAGGGAAGGAGGAAGGAAGGAAGGAAGGAAGGAAGGAAGGAAGGAAGGAAGGAAGGAAGGAAGGAAGGAAGGAAGGAAGGAGGGAGGGAAGGAAGGAAGGGAGGGAGGGAGGGAGGGAGGGAGGGAGGGAGGGAAGGGAGGGAGGGAGGGAGGGAAGGAGGAAGGAAGGAAGGGAGGGAAGAAGGAAGGAAGGAAGGAAAGAAAGAAAGAAAGAAAGAAAGAAAGAAAGAAAGAAAGAAAGAAAGAAAGAAAGAAAGAAGAAGGAAGGAAGGAAGGAAGGAAGGAAGGAAGGAAGGAAGGAAGGAAGGAAGGAAGGAAGGAAGGAAGGAAGGAAGGAAGGAAGGAAGGAAGGAAGGAAGGAAGGAAGGAAGGAAGGAAGAAAGAAAGAAAGAAAGAAAGAAAGAAAGAAAGAAAGAAAGAAAGAAAGAAAGAAAGAAAGAAAGAAAGAAAGAAAGAAAGAAAGAAAGAAAGAAAGAAAGAAAGAAAGAAAGAAAGAAAGAAAGAAAGAAAGAAAGAAAGAAAGAGAAAGAAAAAGTAGGGAGGAAGGAAGAGAATAAGGAAGGAAGGGAATAAGAAAGGAAGAGAATAAGGAACAAAGAAAATGTCTCTTCTCAGGCCTGAGAACATACTTCAAGATGGAGTACATACTTTTCATGTATGAGGCCCTGGGTTCAATCCCTGACACCAAACACAAAATAGTTAAAAGTCATAATAATGTTTCTTCCCTAGTCTATATAAAATCAAACTTTAAACCAATTGTCTAACTTTTGTGCCTTGGCCCAAAGTATATTTGGGACTACAAATATCACATCCTTCTGACTCTTTGGGCACCCATTAGACAAAGGCCTCTCCTAGCTATCTGCCACTGGAACTGGTCTCCTAGCTTGAGCCTAAGTTCAAGCAACATGGTTTTGTTTCCTCTACTCCACATATATCTCTTGTTATTTTTGATGAGAACTAACTTTATTCTAGTTGATTCAGGCACAAATATAATGATGACTAATAGTTTTAAACTGTTTCTCTATATAAGGAGTTCTTTATACTTGACAGTATAAGTTTCTTCTTTCTCAGGATGTAGTCAGAATGTAATTGAGTCCAATGTGAAGAAAAAACAGTAAATTACATCAATTTACTGCATAGTATACTGAATAATCATTTGATATAAAATTCAAAAAGTTTATATTTCATATATGAATTGAATATAAATAGAATATGAATATTTAAGTGAAAATTTAAATATAAATATAATTTATTAAATTATTTGGGGCCAGAGAGATAACATGGAGGTAAGGCCTTGCATGCAGGTTGGTGGTTCGAATCCCAGAATCCCATATGGTCCCTCAAGCGTGCCAGGAGCGATTTCTGAGCATAGAGTCAGGAGTAACCCCTGAGCACTGCGGGGTATGACCCCCCAAAAAAAAACAATAAAAAATATTCTTAAAATACAGATGGGCTTTGTGAAAAAATGGGAAAATGTCTTCCCATCCCCATTTTTATTGACGCACCATGACTTACAATGCTGTTAATGATATTTTCATGCATACATTGTTCCAACATCACACCTAACATCAGAGTGTCCAAAAATTCTAAATTTATTGAAAATGCCAAACATAGTGAAGGAACAATAGTACAGCAGGTAGACTGATTGACGTGTTCAAACTAACTTGAGTTCAATACCTGGCACCACATATGGTCCCACATATGGCAACACCTTCATGATCCCTGAGCTAAAAGCTAGGAGTAGCCTGAGCACTCTGGTATTCCCCTTCCCCCACAATACCAAACACTAAAATGGAATTTTTCTAATAAATAAAATAGTAAACAACACTCATTATCATTAATTGTAGTTTGTAAAATTCATTTAAGGAAATCTTAAAAATTTTCCTGCTATAATATTTTATTCTACTCTGGCTTTAATGATGTATTTTACTGAAAGCAGTTCTTAATCTCAAATAATCTTTAAAATTATTGATTTGACTTTGCTACTCACTGCTAGAGATGAATGTCTCTTTATTAAATATTTAAAATTATCTGTAATTTCTCCATCTTCAAGATTTATTTGGAATGACATATTTAATTTAATTTCTGTCAGGCTGTACCTTGAAGAGATATACATCACAAAAACTCTTATGAAATCTCAAATTTTTAGCAGTGAAATGTGTGCCTCTGATTGACATTTTATTTGGGCTGTGAATGATCTTGATAAACATTAAATATCCAATAAAAATACTGACTCAAATGTCAATTTTGGGCAATTTACTGACAGAAGAATTACTTCCAATAGATCCTTGCTTTAAAGCACTTTAAAATACCTTTCCTCAAAATACCTTCCTTCCATAAAGTTACAAATTAATGATTCTGCCAGTCTAAATTCCATAAAAATGATTAGACATAGTTGAAAGTAAATTTTTCTTTTGTGAACTGGCCAAAAATGTACAACTCAGGTTCAGACCCTGACATAGAAAAAAATCTCAGCGCCACCAATCTCATTAGAGACTGATGAAATTTCCCAACTACTATGCTCTTTAGTAGAAAAAAAGAATTTCCACAAAACTTCAAATAGAGAGAGGTTCTTCTTATAAAATGCATCTATAATGATGCTTCCATATTCTAGTCTTATACAGGCTCAAAAAGAAGAGTAAAGAATTACTGGGGTAAAGGGCCATTAGAGTTTTGCCAAGTGGCCTCACCAGTGATGTATATATTGCAAACACAAGAGCAATTACTTCTTCATCAATACACATAAAAAAGCATTAACTACTTCTATTCCCTGAAAGGAGATTTATTGAGCACATGCTCTATGATACAACACTGTTCCAACACTAGGGCTATCAATGAAGAAAGAGAGACAAAGGGTGACAGAGACAGAGGCAAAGACAGTGACAGAGAAAATGAAAGCAAAGGTGAAATCTGTTAGCAGAGACCAGCCAGGCTACCAGCGGCATCAAGTGTTAACCAGTAGCTAATCAACAGCTAGCCAGTGACTGATGGAGTATTTAGGAAAGGCATGTTGACTTAAGAGGCATTGTTAATGCTGGAGTGATAGCACAGTGGGTAGAGCATTTACTTTGCATGTAGCCAATCCATGTTTCATTCCCAGCATCACATATGGTCCCACAAGCCTGCTAGACAGAGGCAGAAGTAATCCCTGAGTGCCAGTAGATGTAGGGGAGAGAGAGAGAGAGAGAGAGAGAGAGAGAGAGAGAGAGAGAGAGAGAGAGAAAGAGAGATTGTTCAGAAAGTCTCAAGGAATTGAAGGTGTGAACTAGGAGGCTACGTTGTTGGAAGAATTTCAAGCACAGAAGCAGCAAAGCAAGACTCAGTGTGATTAAGAAAACTAACAAAAAAGGGAAGTTTGGCTGAAGTGATGAAACCCAAATAGAAGAGAAAGGTGGAGAGGTAGAGAGAAGACAAGGACAAAGCATGTCATAGAGAACGTTGCAGTGGTCCTCGCTTGGGATATTATCCTATGTTGTGAGCCATTAGTGGGTAGGACTTTAAGGACATTCACAGAGAAAGACAGGGAGCTACAAGACACTTGAGTGACTCCAATGCACCAATAGAGCAAGGGAGAGATAACCCCAAGCACAGATCAAGGAGTAGCTCCCAAGCACTGCCAGATGTGACTACAACCCATCCCCCATTTCTGATTTAAAAATAACTACAAAAATTGTGGGACAACCACATCGCATGCCTTGGCAAGAAACTACAACCAACATACCTGCTGACTCATGCTTTATGGCCCTTCTTCTTACCCTCCCAATCCTGGACAGTCACATGCTACCAACTCAGCCCCAGAAGGACCCCAGCCCAAGGACACTTCACTAATGGCTACAAATAATTTTGCAAACCCAACAAGGACTGCTCTGGATTCCACCCCCTGCAAATAGATCTCAAAAGACTCAATGGGGAAACCCAAATTTCCTTTATGTATTTAAATACCTCCATAATAAGACCCCCTAGTCTGTTTATTCCCAAAAGTAAGTTAGCCTCATAAACAACATTTTTTTCTTTAGTGCCTTTTTTAAATGTATTATTATTTATTTCTTCTATTTTATATATTTTTTCCTCTTTCTCTCTCCAACCTCACCTGTTTTGGTTCTGCTTGGTAAGAAAAGTCTTGGCTGGGATAAAAGTTCAGGTCAAAACCAGGGCACAGAGATTGTGCAAACTATCATTCTTACCTCCAAATCCACCAGCAACATATGTGACCATACCCTTTTGCATAGGCACTCTAAATAAAGGGAAATGTTATGCACAGAAACAAGCTCTTATCTACTAGGGATAAGAAACCATACATTTTATAATACAAGGGTCCCTTCCACCCTGAACATGTATCATGTGGACCCAACTTAGACTCCATGTGATTGAACAGTGACCATCCAACCCAGAACCCCAGATTCCAGACGTGGAACCAACACAGGTTCCCAGCTCCAGGAACCAAACTCCAAATACCATCCAGGCACCAACTTGTACCAGTTTTAACATGACATCCTGACATGAGGAAACAGCAACAACTTGATCTAAGAGAGGGCTGCCCTATCTCATCACCTAACGATATGATGCAATCAGTAGACATGTCATTCTTTGCACTAAGCAAAAACCAAAATCACTATTTATGGAAGACTGACTTTGACAAACATGGACTGGACAGAACCTAACAAAGGACTAATGAGGAAGTTCCTAGACTAAGCCTTGGCCTAGGACTCTACAAAAACCAAGATCTCTAATCCTAGAGGTCTGACTTTGACAACTGCAACTGAGCAGAACTTCTGGAACCATGCTGAAAGACTACAGCCTAGGCTCTGTCTTAGTATCTGAGCAAAAATCAAGACCACTAATTACAGAAGACAGATTACAACAACAGTGATGGAACAGAACCCCTAGAACCATAAAAAAAAAAAAACTCTCCTAGCCTTCATGCTATGACCTATGCAAATAACAAGATTTCCACCTACAGAGGTAGGATGTCATCACCCACATCTGAGCGGAAAGTTTCCTGACACCATAAAAAAGACCGTGAGGTGCGTAAATGAGTGAGTATGGAGCCTGTAGTTGAGTCCATAGCATACTATGCTTTAAGGGTGGAGAAACCCTGTATCTCTTAGGCCAATATATAGTATGCCTATGCAAAAAGGAAAGAAAGAAAAGAAGAAACATAATCCTTTGGGGGGGATTTATTTTTAATACAACCTTTTTTTAAGAAGTTGCTGGTCTGGGTTTTTGTTTTTTGTTGGTTGTTTTTTTTTTTTTTGGTCTTGTTTTGTTTTGTTACCTTTTTCTTATTTTTTTCCCCATCTTTTCTTATATTTCCAATAGAGCCACATTACTGGAATCATTTTGATCAGCCTTATAATTGAAGGCAGAAAAAATGGATTGTACCAAGACCAGACAATTGTATGTTCATTTGGTGGAAATAAAAAATGATCAGACTTGAATACCAAATCCAAAATCAACAACAACAGTATCGATACCCAATCTACAATAAGCTGTACAAGGGGGAACAGCTGAACTAGCATTACAGGGGTTAAAGGAGGGAGATGTGGGATGCATGTGGGGAACAGAGGTGGAGGGAGGACAACACTGGTGGTGGTAATGCCCCTCATTCATTGTCACTATGTGCCTTAAATATTACTGTGAAAGATTTATAATTCACTTTGACCACAATAAAATTTTAACAAATGTGGGGCAAGAGCAATAATACAGAGAGTAGAACCCTTGCCTTGCATGTGGCCAAACCAGTTTCTATCCCTGACACTCACATGGTCTCATGAACCCAAGGAGTGATTCCCTGAGTACAGAACCAGGAGTAATCCCTAAGCATCATAGGGTATGAAACACACCACATATATATATGTATACACACATATACATATATATACATATATATATATATGATTTGGATTCCTACTCACTCCAAAGAGTGCCCACTTTAGCCTAGGCTGGACCTCGATTTGATCCCCTGGTATCCCATATGGTTCCCCAAGCCAGGACCGATTTCTGAGCTCATAGCGAGGAGTAACACCTAAGCATCACTGGGTGTGGCCCAAAAACCAATATATATATATATATATATATATATATATATATATATATATATATATATATATATATATATATATATATATATATATATATATATAATCGGAACCTATTGTGACTTTCATTTTTTAGAGTTTCCTACTCAAATTTTCATTCAGAATTTTTCACTATATGAGTGTACTGAAATGTACTCATCCTCCATCATCAATTGCTCTTTAGAATAATGACATAATTTCTCTTGGGAACCTAGTGCTTCTTAGGCTTTTCAAATCTATGCACTTGCCTCTTGGGAATCTCAAACAAGCTTCCTACACGTTGTGGCAGACCAGGAGCTGAGACGCTCCCAGGCCTCACCTCCCTGTAGTATGAGGTTGACTGAAGCCAGAGTCTGTGACTCTTAAAGACAGTCTTCATCTCTCTTCTAGGAGAAAAGCACAATAAAGTCTAGACAAGTCTCTGACAAGCAACTTAGATACTGATGAAAGAGTTCCAGGTGCGGGGCCAGAGAGATAGCACAGCACTAGGGCATTTGCCTTGCACACAGCTGACACAGGACGAATGATGGTTAGAATCCTGGCATCTCATATGGTCCCCCGAGCCTGCCAGGAGCAATTTCTGAGTGCAGAGTCAGGAGTAACCCCTGAGTGTCACTGGGTGTGACCCCCCCCAAAAAAATAACAACAACAACAACAAAAAGAGTTCCAGGTGTCAGAGCCATAGTACAACTGGGAGGGCACTTGCCTTGCATGCAATCAATCTGTGTTGGTCCCAGATAGTACCCTGAGCATCCCAGGAATGATTCCTGTTCAGAGCCAAGAGTAACCCATAAACATCACCGTATCTGACCCCAAAACAAATGAAAAAAAAATGCTTTCATTTGTTGGAGGACCCGATACACCATGGACAAAATTGGGTGACTGCTAAAGCATTTTAGAAGCTCACTTAAAAATCTCTGTTTTAAAAGAAGTCCCCAAATCATTGCTAGCCAGGGATCAATCCTCCCCCTATAACTTAATATCAGTTAAGTGCTGAGGAGAAGGGAATCAACACGATAATTTTAGGGTTACAAAAGAGAGTAATCTAACTTCTCTTTATATCTATTGTTATTCCATTACTTGACATATATCCTGCATACATTTTTAATAGTAATATTGAATAGTTTATACTTACCTAATTTGGCAATATTAAAGTTTAATGTACTAAATGTAAGGGAGAAACTCAAGATCTTTCATGACAAGATGCCCCCCAATCACAAAGCACAAAGGAATACATGTATGTGGGCTGAAGACAAACCACTTCGACTTTATCACTTTCATCTTAGTGTACATACTAGAAAAGCCACCTCTCTTGTGGCCTGTATATATGATGAAATAATACTCAACTATAAGAAAAGGTGAATTCTAACTATTTTTAACCTCATGGATGAAAACTAAAAAAGTCATATTATCATGAAAGATGAATAGTGGGAAAATCTCATCCAGATATGGGATTCAGAGAAATAGAGAAGGAAGCAGGCAAAATCAACCTGAAAGCAAACCCTTGGATTCTGACCACAGAACTGGGGTTACTAGAAGAGGTGCTGGGGAGTATCTAAAGCAGTCTCTGGTGGACTTCTTAGGTGGCAGGTACCATGTGGTTAAACTAGACTTGGAAAAGGTGCAATAGTGTACCATTAAAGCATACAATCTTGTGAACTAAAGGTTTTATGGGGTCTGAAGTGATAGCACAATGGGGAGGGTGTTTGCCTTGCACATAGCCACTCGATTTCGATCCCTTACATCCCATATGGTTCACCAAGCCTGCCAGGAGTGATTCCTGAGTGCAGAGCCATGAATAACCCCAAAGCACTGCCGGATGTGGCCCCCTCAAAATAAAAAGGGGAGCTTTATAAAGTAAGCAAAACCACATTTTGAGGAAATACAATACATTCACTTTTGGAGGGATTTTTTTAATTGTTTAATAGTTTGTAAATCCCAATGGAGAGAAATAGAAGAATTTCCAAATATCCAGCTTCTTTATTCATTCATTTATTATTTTTTCATTTATCATTTTTATTATTGTGTATTTATTCATATGGTGCTTGATGCTAGCAAATTTTCAATGCTTAAGAATCATTCCTGGATCTCTTAGGCCACAGGAATTCCCTTTCTTCTCCAATGCTTACTGTGCCTATGCAAAAAAAAAAAAAAAGTGGGGAGAATGCCAAACCCTGCCACTCCAGAACCCATACTATTTCTTGTTTTGTTTTGATTTGTTAGTTTTTGACTTTATTTTCCTTCCCTTTTTTCTTCCACTTTTCTCTTTCTTTTGCACTCTTGTGGTTATTATTTAGAGATTTATTTTTATTTTTATTTGCCGGGTCATTTTTTTCTTTTTTCTTCCATTTTTCTTTTTTTTTCTCTCTCTCTCTCTTTTTTTTTTTTTTTGATAGTTGTCACCAATTTTTTTCTCCCTTTTTTCTTATCCTTTCTTTTTTTATCTCCAATGACGGTGGAATGGATGCTTAATCTACAACAAGCTGTAAAGTGGAGACCAGTTGCACTAGCATTCGGGGGGGTGGGGGTAAAGGAGGGAGATATGGGATGCATACTGGGAACAGGGGCGGAAGGAGGACAGCACTGGTGGTAGGAATGCCCCTCTTTCATTGTCACTATGTACCATAAATGATGCAGTGAAAGATTTGTAATGCACTTTGATCACAATAAAAATTAAGAAAAAAAGAAGTATTCCTGGCTCATAGTAAGTACTCAATAAATATCTCTTCCAAATTTATTTAATGAATATTTTATTGAAAATTTACTATAGCCAGGCATGATTTGAATAAATCAATTCATGTATAGAACGCACATGATAAACTTCACTTTATGGAAATCTGATACTAATGAATTAAACCAAAATATTTTTGCCATAATTGTATATTGCAAGAATATTCGAAATAGTTTACAGGATCATTTGTTTAAATGTAAAAGAAATAATAACTCTTAGGGTTGATTTCTTCTTCATTTATTTTTTGTTTGTTTGTTGTATTTTGGGCCACACCTGGTGATGCTCAGGGGTTACTCCTGGCTATGTGTTCAGAAAACGCTCCTAGCTTGGGGAACCATATGGGATGCAGGGAATTGAACGCAGGTCTATCCTGGATCAGCCACATGAAAGGCAAACACCCTAATGCTCCAGCCACTCAGTGAGGATGTCTTTCAAACATTTTATTCAACATAACAATTTGAAAAATAGCAAATTTCTAGAAATAGAGAGAGGGAAAGATGTTATCAGTAGTAAGGGTGAAAAGCCATCTAACAATAAATGAGAAAGGTCTTAGCTTAAATGTAAAACAACAGCTGATAAAATTGTGTGGCATAATAGAAATTTACAGAAATTAGAATGTAATTTTTCTTTAAAAAAAATTTCTTTTTTATAACTTAAACCTAACTACAAACATGTTTGTATTTTAAAAATAAAACAAAAACTATCAAAACTAAAATAAATATATACATTCATAAACAAATATATATAGTGGCAGAAGTGGTAATGATAGAAAAAGTGGCCCAATGGAAGAAGTACTTTCACAGCCTGCCTGATCAGCACAAAGCAAGCATTCAGTGTCCTAAAATTTTACATTTCCCTTGAGACAATGGTCTAGGGAAGTGGTCACTCTGGTGGAGACTGTGGCTAGGATTCGATCCCTACGATCCCAGGATTTGATCCCTATGGTTCCCTGAGCCTGCCAGGAGTGACTTCTGAGAGCAAAGCCAGAAATAACCTTTGAGTGCTGTCAGGTGTGGCCAAAAAAAGCAAAAGAGGTTGCTTCTGGGGCTGGGGAAATCACAGAATGGGCTGTATCAAATGTTTTCCAGGCAGGAGGGTGGGATTCAATCCCCAGCACCACACAATTCCCTGAGCACAGTTAGGAATAAGCCTCAAGCACAGAGCTAGGAATATCTTCATTTTCAAGCACACAAAAAAGAGAAGAATAAAATTCCATATCACTTTTATCTTCATAAAGTTAAACTTACATTTTCTGATCACACCTTGAGGTATTCAGAGGGAACAGGCCTCAAATTCAGGCCATGCACACGCATTCCAGCCTTTTTGTATCATCTCTCTGGCCTAACTTTCCAACCAACCAACAAAATGGTTGTCTAATTCTATATTTCTATGGAGGATGTTACCTCTTTTCTTGAAAAGATCAGAAGTGCCTTCAAAACAAAACTTAAATGATGACATTTCCATCCAAGGCAACAACTACAAAAATGAAACAAGTTTGTTTTTCTATGAAACTTGTTTTTACTTGTGCAGACTCTAAAATAAGACAAATATGCCTCCTACACCCTTATGTCTTCAGAAGGCTTATAACAATGAGGAAAATTAGTTTTGCTTAACTTCTTAGAGCCTTATCATTTTCTTCCAGATAAATACCACAAGTAGGCCATCATTAGCAACCCAAGCCTATCATCAAGTTTATACCAAGATGAATCAGCAAAAAGAACATCCGCACATGTAATCATTGATGATGAAGATTGTGGGGTTATAATTCCAAAAGGAGTGTCTAACTTCAGAGCACTCAGATGGAACAGGAAAAGAAAGACAGAGGAAGAAGTAGCTAATACTGTAGCCAAGAAAAGATTCTGCAGATAAAATATAACAGATGAAAAGGCTATAAGAAGACTGCTCTTTCCGCTCCTAGAACAATGTTATTTCTAAGTCCAGTGAAGCTAAGAACACCCACAAAAATGAAATAGCATCGATGCCTAGAATTTAGTCCAGTATATCTTTTTTTTTTTTTTTTTTTTTTTTTTTTTGTGGTTTTTGGGTCACACCCGGCAGTGCTCAGGGGTTATTCCTGGCTCCAGGCTCAGAAATTGCTCCTGGCAGGCACAGGGGACCATATGGGACGCCGGGATTCGAACCGATGACCTCCTGCATGAAAGGCAAACGCCTTACCTCCATGCTATCTCTCCGGCCCCAGTCCAGTATATCTTACCAAGTTCTGCTACTCAGTGTGAAATGAACTCACAGAGAGTTTACAACCCAGGCTTAGATGCTTTAGATCGCCAATTCCTTTAGCACTAAGCAAGATATATTCTTTATAATGTTTTATGGTCCAGAATTTCCAGGATTTTGCAAATATGCAGTTTCCAAGTCAGTTTGGGTTTTTACACTTCCTCTATGCTAATATACACATAAGTCACACAGAGAAAAATCATTAATAAGAAACAGTGTCTGGAGAGGGAGCTCACAGTTGGACCCAGCAGAGCGCACATGCCAGGAAAGCCGTCCCTCTTTTTTTCTGGTAGGTTAGGGTCGCTGGTCAGACAGCGGGCCACAGATCTCCTGGACTGATCACTTGGTCCAGGAGACTGGGACCCCCCACGCCAGGCGGGTCTTCATGGCCAGCCCTGGCAACTCGGGCCCTGGGGGGGTCGGCGGAGGAGGGAAACCCCTCCCCTATATATATTGGACCCCCTATTTTGTTTGCTAGTAATATTATTTTTCAAACCGCGCGGGCACGAATATACTTTTTAAGCATTATCCTAAAACACTCCTGATCCTAGACTATTCCTAGGAATAGAATCAGGATGCCCAAGATTCTGATAAAACACTTAAATTGACCTTTATTGTCTAGTCTTTTATGTATTGCCTCTCTCCTCACCCCTTTGTCTCTCCTACCTCCTCATACCCAAACCCTGAACCATTATCTTCCCCTTATTCAACCCTCCTTATCCTCAGTTCCTAGTTGGGTAGACACCAAGACTGACCTTCTGCCCCAACACCACCATTCAGCTCCTCATTGAATGACACCCTCTCGGTCACCAGCTCATGCCTATACAAACAACTACAACCAACATGCCTGTTGGCCCATGCTTGGTGGGCCCTCATGCCCCCATCAAACTATGGACTGTTGCATGATACCAGAATCAGCTTCAGCATAACCCCTAGTGCAAGGACAATATAGGGTTCCGTAATGCCGCAAAACATGTCGCAAGTCAACTATCACCTGTTGTCTTCAAATACCCTTGTTTTCTTTCTTTTTTTTTCTTTTTAAAACATAAAAGGGTCACATGTATCTCTTTTGTATATCTCAGATGTATTCCCTTAACATCTATAACTCTTTTCAAATATCCTCATATAGTGACAATTTTGCCCACTAGATTAGTTATTTGATTGTTTGATTTTCCCCCCTGTGAGATCTGTTTTATAAGCAATACTGGTAGAAGAGTAACTCTGTATAGATTTCACGTTTATACCAAGTTACGGGAAATGTTGGGCTTTATTCGTTGGCCCCCAGATGCACCAACAATATCTTGTGGCATTGCTTCTCTTTTGCATAGGCACATTAAAAGGGGAAAATAATAGATATGCAAACAAGTTCTTATCTAATAGAGATGGGAACACAAATTTGGTAATGTAATTAGGCCTTTTACCCTGAACATTGGCATAATGATTTGGCTCAGGCCTCAGAAGAATGTGCATCGCCCACACACACCTGAACTATGGAAACAACCACAATTGTCTTTAACATTCCCAGGATCCAAGCCTCTACCAGAGAAGACCTACCACTGCTTTGGCATTGACTGACTCCAAAGAGTACTCTTAACACCCAGGTGGCTCAGCAACAGTCTGCATGCAGAGCAGATCGCTCTACATTTAATGATATGCTGAAACTAGAGGATGCTCCACATCAGCCTGACATCAACGAAAGAAATGCACAGAATCCAGAGTCTTTAAATATAAAAGTCTGATACCAACTATAGCTAAAGTGTGCAAAAGTTTCACCGGGACCTTGAGAATGACTGGAGTTGGATAGACTGGTATGCCTGGAACCCAGAGTCTGTCTTATGCCAATAAACTTCTGGGTGAGGCCTTTCTGTAATCAGGTCAAATATTTTTTTTTCCATTTTCTCCATTTTTCTGGACCTATGCAAACATTGGCAATTGCCACTATCACACCTTTACTATATTTTTTTACTCTTATCCTTTAAGGAAAAAAATACAACTTATTGAACTTAAAAACAAATTACTGTAGTAGAATGCCTGTCTCGAATACAGGCAGGGGATGGGAAGGGGGGAGAGGGTAATGTTGCACTGGTGAAGGAGGGTGTTCTGGTTATGACTGTAACCCAAATATGATCATGTTACTTAAATAAAAAATATATTTAATAAAAAAAGAAAGAAACAGTGTCCATCAGTTAAAAAAAGGCAAAAAAAATTTGTTTCCACATTTTTCCTGTCTAAAAACATGAATGCATTATGACAACAAGAAATTGAAAAATGGCCTTGGTTCCTAAGCTTTTAATTCCTTGCTGCCTAATGGCTAATCACTCCTCTGATCCAGGACATCAGCATGTCTGTGTGCATGTATGTATCTAGGTGTGCACAGTCACACATAAATATGCCCACAACTAAGTCTATCCAAGCTCACATACTTAATTTCAAAATGAAGACATCCAGGATCAACAAAAACAAAAATATCATCTTTGAGAAGTCAAACAATTTAGATTTAGAAGGTTAATAGAAGCACAAATGTTTTACTGCCAGAAAAGCAATCTTATTACAATAATCTTACAAATTATTACAAGTAATCTTATTATTTGCAAGGCCCACAAGTTTTTATTGTCTTTTTATTACAGGAATGTTTTTAGTGGCCAAGGCAATGGTGGATAAGTCCCCTGATTAGAATGCTTTTGTCAAAGTATTAGTCATATTTTCATGCTGTTTATTCCCTTATAAAGGGGGTGTTTAGGGTACTCAATAAATTATTTAGAAATTGCATGAAATAAAGTCAATAATGACATAACTCACTTACAGGTAAGTTTATTTTATAATGGCCAAATAGGGCTGATGAATCAAAGATCAAATTCAAAACAATTTGTTAACATTTTGTCATGTAGATGCCATGTCTTTTCTTGTCCATGAAGTAATAGTCATGCATCATTTAATGATGGGGATAAGTTCTGAAACTGAATTTTTAAGCAATTTCATCATTGTATAAACCTCATAATGTGAATTTGTACAAAGTTAGATGGTACAAACACTTGGTGCATAGAGAACAATGTTTTATAGGCAGTTGGTCTTTGACCCACCCTCATTATGCAATGCATGGCACTACCTTTACCAGACGATATCAAGATTCAGATTTAGAACTTGATAGAGAAACATGAAAAACAGTTTTCACAAGAATGGAAATGGAGATTATTTAGCCCAATCAGCAATGCCAATGTTCTCTAAATTTTGGGGCCATACCCAGTGGTGCTCAGCACTAATTCCTGGCTCTGAATTCAGGTATCACTCATGGAGGGACTCAGTGGATCATGTGAGGGGATGCTGGGAATCTAATCTGGGGTGATTTGTGCAAGGCAAGATTCTTATCTGCTGTACTATCTTTGCAGTTCTATATTTTAATATCTATAACTTACAGTGAGATATTACAGGTATCTGTCTTCTTAACTTGATTTTAAAGTCCTTGAGAATACAGAATATATTCATTAAATAGATTGTTATTATTATGTTATATTTATATTATTATCAGTAGCTACTAAATGGGCTAAAAATCTATCAAAAATGACAAACTAATAAGACACCTAATCTTTTATTTGTTTGGTGCTTGAGCCACACCTGGTGATGCTCAGGATTACTCCTGGCTTGGGGGACCATATGGGAAGCCAGATGATTGAAAC
Organism: Suncus etruscus; assembly: GCF_024139225.1. Taxonomy (NCBI): domain Eukaryota; kingdom Metazoa; phylum Chordata; class Mammalia; order Eulipotyphla; family Soricidae; genus Suncus; species Suncus etruscus. The sequence continues at coordinate 24,193,728 of NC_064854.1, read as the reverse complement.
GTGGTCTATCCTAGGTTAGAGCATGCAAGGCAAATGCCTTAGCGCTTGTGCCACCGCTCTGGCCCCAAGACACCTAATCTGACTGAGTTTGGACCTGGTCTGAAAGCAGACACAATAAATTAATTTGGATAATAAAATATTATAATGGATATTATACAAAAATTAGACAGAAAAGCAAAGCAGAAAGCACTGGGTTAAACCTTTAATCTAGAGGCCAGAGAGAGAGAATGGAGGTAAGGCATTTGTTTGCCTTTTATGCAGAAGGACGGTGGTTCGAATCCTGGCATCCCATTTGGTCCCTTGTGTCTGCCAGGGGAGATTTCTGAACATAGATCCAGGAGTAACCCCTGAGCACTGTCGAGTGTGACCCCAAAACAAAAAACAAACAAACAAAAAAAAAACCTTTAATCTGGGTAAACAGGAATAGACTCACTGAGAAAGAACTTTTGAGTCATGTAATTAGGAAAACCAGGAAAAAAACCATGAACATATTAAAGAAAACAGCATAGACAGAACAACTAGCAAGTACAAAGACCCTGAGGTGGGCATGTGCCTGAGGTGTTCAAAAATCATCAAAATCAATATACATATATAAGTCTAAACAAGAGGTTGGGGAGAAAGATAAGAAATAAATACAAAGAGGTAATAGTAAGCCAGAACCTGTAGGGTGCCTTAACTCACTGCACAAATTTTGATATCATTGTGAATAAAAAGGTAGATCATTTGAATACAGAATAATTCAATGAAATACTTGTATTTTTATATAAGCACTTTGACTGCCATATGGTCACTGAATGATTTTCTTTCCTTCCTTTATACAAAACACTATGCAATTTTCCAGATTTTCTCACAGATGGAAGAATTATGTGATTGACTTTTAGTCTATGGGAAGCAGGCAGATGTGATTTTTAACTGCATCTTGGCCTGGCTGGTAAGAAAACTTACACATTGCCCACATTCTTGATCAAATCCAAAGACTTGTAATTCCATATCATAGAAACCGTCTCTAGATGAATAATTTCTGGATAATTATGTAGACCAGAGCCTGTTCATAAATTCAACTGTTAGGGGAGCAATAATGCATCCTGAGGAAGATGGTTTAATGGTCTGAAGTGCATATCTTGCATTTACTCACATCTGAGTTCTGGGTGTGATCCCAAACATGGTCCCTCTACCACTGGTGTGGTCCTAAGCAATTAACTAATTAATTAAATAAAGGCACTGAGAATTTTTGAGTTTTATTATGGCAATAGTAGCATGATGACTACAGCTATTGCAAATAGCTATTGCAAATCTAGTAATATTTTGTAAGATATTTTCAAAGATGAATTGCAAACCCAGTAGCTTGAAAAAGAGTGTAAACAGTAGTAGAGGGGCTGGAGAGATAGCATGGAAGTAAGGTGTTTGCCTTTCATACAGAAGGACAGTGGTTCAAATCCCGGCATCCCGTATGGTTCCCTGAGTCTGCCAGGAGCGATTTCTGAGCATAGAACCAGGAGGAACCCCTGAGCACTGCCAGGTGTGACCCAAAAACCAAAAGAAAAAAGAAACAGTAGTAGAAATAATAAGGATTTTGATAGACCTTAAATTTAAAACAATGAAATGAACTGTTTTGGAGATGAACTAGTACAGACATTAAGGCACTTGCCTTGCATCCCTGGTTTGAATCCCTGGCACCACATTAAAACCAATGTTTCACTCTGATGCCTCAACTTATAGACTAAATTTTAAAAATAAATAAAATTAAAATGAAGCCAAATTTTCAAAAACTAAAAAGTAATAAATCCTGTCAAGCGTTGATGCTAGATCACGTATAAATATTTTTTGTTTCTTTGTTTGGGGGCCACACTTGACAGTGCTCAGGAGTTAGTTCTGACTTGAGCTCAGAAATCATCACTCCTGATAGGGCATAAGAAACAAATGGGGGGGCCGGGAAGGTGGCGCTAGAGGTAAGGTGTCTGCCTTACAAGCGCTAGTGTAGGATGGACCGCGGTTCGATCCCCGGCGTCCCATATGGTCTCCCCAAGCCAGGGGCGATTTCTGAGCTCATAGCCAGGAGTAACCCCTGAGCGTCAAAAGGGTGTGGCCCAAAAACCAAAACAAAAAAAAAATGTTAAAAAAAAAAAAGAAACAAATGGGGTACTGGGGATAGAACTTGGATTAGCTGCAATACAATGCAAACTACTGCTACAGCTCCCACACCTAAGAATTTTATCATCTTTATACTTCTTAGCAATGCATTTGATGAACAATAGAAGTGAATAAATATCTAAACTAAGGTTCGGATGACTTTAAATGCCATAACTATGCATGAGTTTCCAGCAGTGGGAGAGCAGAAAGAAAAGACATAAGGGACACAGTTGTCAAGAATTATGCTTAAGGGAAGTGATAAAATGAAATTCACTTAAAAAGCTATTTTTTAATTAAATGGTAGTTTCAGCAATCCCCAAAAGCAAAATGTATTTTTATTATTTAAGTCATAGGAAGGATTACTTATTTATAGGAAGGGAAGATTGTAGATACAAAAGCATACTTAATTCTAAGCATTATGTTTTATAACCTACCTCAGAACTATTTTTATTATGTAGATCGTGTTTTTAATATGGGAAAAATATGCTTGCTGCTTCTGAAAAGGCTGCATATTTAGAAGAATAAACAATAATTTGAATGCATGTGAATGAGTAATTATTTATATTCCTGTATTCTCTGATATCTACCATTACTAAGCTTTCCAATAGTTGTGACCTTCCAGGTTTCCTTTATCCTTAATGTATAGAAGGTGGAATATGAATTAAACTAAAAAATTACTAGGGCATTAGTTTAAAAACTGAACCTTCATTAACAGAATGTTAATAATAGAAAGAAATGTCATTTTAAGAAATTACACAAAATAAGATACAAAAAATACTAAGAACAAACTAAAAATTAATTTAACACAATTAAAATCACATTAAAAAACAAGTTCAGAAAACTCTAGATTATGTCTGAACTATAAGATGAAGAGCCAGAGAACTGGTTACCCTATTAGTAGAGTGCATGGCTTGCATGCTGAGGTCTTGGATTTTATCCCTGGCACCCCAAAACAAAAAAACACATGTTCCATCCACAATTCAGTATTCTCTCAGCTTCCCAGCTTATTTTCTGTTCAGATTTTTTTTCTCAGTGATAGGGAGTTTGGGCCACAACCTATAGTGTTCAGAACTTATTCCTGGCTCTGGGCTCAGAAATCACTCCTGGCAGTTTTCAGGAAACATATGGGATGCTGGGCATTGAGCCTGGTTGGCCACATGCAAGGCAAGTGTCCTGCCCTCTGTACTATCTCTTTAGTCCCAAGTGTAGAATATTTTTATGCTTACTAAAACCATGCTTTGTTTCTAAGAGAACCCTTATGCCATTTCCATGCATCAAAAATTCACAGCTTAACAACTTGGAAATGCTTTATTCAAAACTGTAAGACCTCACCAAGAATGATAATGAGGGGGCCAGAGGGATAGCACAGCGGTAGGGCATTTGCCTTGCAAGTGCCTGACCCAGGACGGACCTGGGTTCGATCCCCGGCATCCCATATGGTCTCCAAAGTCAGGAGCGATTTCTGAGTATAAAGCCAAGAGTAACCCCTGAGAGTCACCGGGTGTGGCCCAAAAACCAGCCAACCCCCCAAAAAAAGAATGATAATGAGTGATAATGAGGGGCTGGAGAGATAGTATAGTGGCAGGGTGTTTGCCTTGCATGCTGCCAAAACTATATAAGCCCCTGTTCTATTCCCGGCATTTTACATGGTCCCCAGAGCCTGCCAGGAGCGTTTTCTGAGCACAGAGTCATGAGTAACCAACCCCTGAGCACCACCAGGTGTATCACTGCCAAAAAGAATGATAATGAGGATAGAGCAATAGTATAGGGGTAGGATAGAATAATGAGGGAAGGGTGCTTGTCCTACATGTGACCAATAGATGTTCCATTTCTGGTATCCTATGTGGTCTCCTAAGCACCACCAGAAGTGATTCCCTAGAGCAAAGCCAAAAGTAACCCCTGAGCACTGCAAGATGTAGGCCTCCTCCCAAAAAAGAATAATAATATGACATGAGTTTTATCTTTTTTTTGCTTGAAATATTTTATTAATTTTTATTGTGGCTGAAGTGAATTACAAATCTTTCACAGTAATATTTAAGGTACATAGTGACAATGAATCAGGGGCATTCCCACCACCAGTGTTGCCCTCCCTCCACCCCTGTTCCCAGTATGCATTCCATCTCTCCTTCCTTTATCCCCAGAATACTACTGTAACTGGTCCCCACTTGTACAGCTTGCTGTAGATTGGGTATAGATTTTGTTGTCGTTGACCTTGGGTTTGATGTTCAGGTCTGATCATTTTTATTTCCACTAAATGTTCATGCAAGTGTCTGGACCTGGTACCATCCTTTTTCCCCCTCAATTTATGAGGCTGAACAATATGTGTTTCTCCTGGGGATATAAGAAAAGAAATAGAAAAAGAAAAAAAACTAAAAGGAGTCCCTCTAGGTGTTATTAATATCAATTTAGAAGAGGAAAGGGGAAAAAAGAAGAAAAAAGGTAACAAAAAAATAACAAACAAAAAACAACAAAACTACAAAAAAAAACATACAAAAAAAGAACAAAAAACCAAAGCTAGAAACTACAAAAAAAAAAAGAAAGAAAAAGAAAAAAGAAAGAAAACCAACAACAACAACAATGACAAAAAAAATAAATAAATAAATAAAACAGTCAAAAAAACCAAACCAGCAACTACATAAAAAGGTTTGTGCTGGGTCAGAGAGATAGCATGAAGGTAGGGCATTTGCCTTGCATGCAGAAGGATGATGGTTCGAATCCCTGCATCCCATATGGTCCCGAAGAGCCTGCCAGGAGCAATTTCTGAGCATAGAGCCAGGAGTAACTCCTGAGTGCTGCCGGGCTTACACACAAAAAAAAAAACAAAAACAGAAATAAAACAAAGGTTTGTGCTTCTTCTTCTTTTACTTTTTGTTTTGTTTTGTTTTTCTGTTTTTGTTTTTTTTTTTTTGGGTCATGCCTGACAGTGCTCAGGGGTCACTCCTGGCGGGCTCAGGGGATCATATGGGATGCTGAGATTCGAACCACCAACCTTCTGCATGAAAGGCAAATGCCTTACCTCCATGCTATCTCTCCGGCCCCTTGTGCTTCTTCTTTTCCTTTTTCTTTTCTTTTTTCTTTTTTTATGCAAAGGCATAGTAAGTATTGGGGAAGTCAGAAAGGGAATTCCCTTTGCCTAAGAGATTTCAAGTGTTTCTCCACCCTTGAAGCATACTGAATATGACATGAATTTTAAATTTTCTTCTTTATCAACAAATATTTGACAAAAAACATGCAAACTTGAAAACAGTAATATATATATGTATGTATATATATGTATGTATGTATATACATATATATATATATATATATATATAGAGAGAGAGAGAGAGAGAGATGTAAAAGGACATAAATCAGTCAATTAAGAATGCTTATACTGAGGGCTGGAGCAATAGCACAGCGGTAGGGCATTTGCCTTGCACTAGGCCACATAGGATGAACCCCAGTTCAATTCCAGGCATCCCTAGAAACAAAAACAAAAAAAAACTGCTTATATTGGAGCAAAAGATATAGTAGAGTGGGCAGGTGTTTGCCTTGCATTTGGCCAACCCAGTTTGATCCCTGGCATTCCATATGGTTCCCAGGAGTGATTTCAGAGAGCAGATCCAGGAGTAACTTCTGATCATTGCTGGATGTGGCTCAAAAATCACCACCCAACAACAACAAAAACCCAAAGCTTATATAAATCATTCAGAAGCAAAAATTTGCATATTTCATTTGACCTATTTGTGAATGACCAGTTTTGTAAGCTAAGAATATAGTTGTTTAGGAAACGGCTGAAATGTGCATTAGTGCATTAGATAGGCTATTTGCAAGAGATGGATTCTTAGCCAGTACAGATTAGAAAATGTGGTGCTCAACTTTTGTTTTAATAAAACTTGGCTCTATAAAGTAAAATAAAATGGTTATGAAGCCAAATTAGGTATCAAGTTCCAAAATATTGAGGATGAACTGTCTTTTGAATGCAAGTTTAAAACTTGTGTGAAGTTAATAATGGTAAAGCTTAAACCTACTATCTGCGAATTCTGTCAATCCTGAGATATTATTTCACTAACCAAGAGAAAATAAATGAATTATTTCTCTTTTTCTATTATCTCAACTGTCACCAAAGATTTACTTCACAGCTACCAAATTTTATAGTGCAGTTCTGAGATCATTTTGAAATTCAGATGTATTTTTCTAATGTGAATTGTTAAGAAATAATGTCCTCATTCCAATATAATCTCTCCTTCAATTGAAAAGTCTTCTATTTTATTGCCATCTCATTTACAAATATATTCAGATTATTCAGTACTACCAAACTAACCCTGTCTCTGAGGATTTTCTCATGTATTTTATGTGTGTGAAAAAAAAGCTTCAGATCCTAAGTTATTTCATAATTGGTGGATAATTGTTAAAGAAAAATAAAATGTTAATGAATAGATCATAAAGTCATTTTGAAAATGGACTTAATCAAAGACCATTTTTGCTTGTTTGTTTTGGGGACCACATATAGCTCAGGACTCACTCCTGGCTTTGTGCTCAGGGATTACTTCTGGAGGGGATCAGGGGTCTGTGTGTGGTGCCCTGGACCAAACCCAGACAGGTGGTGTGCCAAAAAAGTACCTTACCCTTGTACAATGGCTCCAGGCCCCAAAGATTCATTTTCTGATTCCATAACTGGTATTAAAACTAAATAACAAATTGGTTTAATATGTATTAATATGTATATATGTTAAAGTGGGCTTCATATGTAAATGTGTTAAAATAGGCTTAATATGTATTAATATTAATATGTATATAGTGTTCTGTGTCTGTGTTTGTGTGTGTGTGTGTGTGTGTGTGTGTGTGTGTGTGTGTGTGTGTGTACTTGCCATGCCTCCCCAGTTCCATCCTCAGCAGTACATATGGTCTCCTAAGCACAACCAGAGGACATTCCTGAGTCCAGAGTCAGGAATAACCACAAACTTCCTATCACCACTACAAAAACAAGGGATAGTCGCATTATCTTTAGTAAGTCCCTTTTTTCCCTCTAATCAAATCTCCCTTACCCTCAGTCTTTGGTAACTACCGAATTTAAGTCCCATCATGTTTATTATTTTTTTTTACCAATGTAATAAAAAAAATTGGGATTAAATAGTATATGATCCTTTAAATCTGTTTTTCACATTTCATGCAAGTGAGATTCTCTCATGCTTTTGTGTATTTAATTTTTTGATCTCTGAATTGTTTTTTTCCTTTTTCCTTTTCTTTTTTGTTTCTTTTCTTGAGCACACTGTCTCTGACCTCACAGATCACTCCTGGCAAGCTCAGGAAATCATAAGAGGTTCTGAAGTTGACTACGTGCAATACAAGAGCCCTGTGCACTGTTTTATATCTTTAACCCTCTTCATTGTTGAATTATGTTACTTTATATCTGATACTAAATTTTCAGTTCCAATAAAGGGAAAAAATGAATGAATTAAAATATCTTTTAAAGACACATATATAATAAAAGAGCTTTTAGAAGACAACTCATAAAATAATTTATATGCAAATGAAATTTGAGAAGACATCCAGAGCTCATAAAACAAAATAAATTTTAAAAGTTAAAATGCAAAAAAAAAAAATTTTGGTTTTAGGGCCACACCCGGTTATGCTCAGGGGTTATTCCTGGCTATACGTTCAGAAGTCGCTCCTGGCTTGGGGGACCATATGGGACGCCGGAGGATCAAACTGCGGTCGTTCCTAGGCTAGCGCTGGCAAGGTAGACACCTTACCTCTAGCGCTACCACGCCGGCCCCAAAATGCAAAATATTTTATCAATTTTTTTTTTTATAGCCCTTTAATTTTTAGTTTAAATTAGATGCCGCTCCACACCATCCTGACTTCAATGTAGGATATACAGATTCCAGTATTTTCAACACAGAAACATGAGACCAACAGCAGAGACTGTGAAAAATATAACTGTATGGGCTCTACACACAATGACCGGGACCGGACAAACCAGTTTGCCTGGAGCCTAGAAATGCTCCTATGTCAGGAAACTTCAGGGGTAGAGTCTCCCTGTACTTAGGCCAAAGTTTCTTCTTTTTTTTTTTTTTTTTTTTTTAGTAAGAATTCATTTAAAGGACAAAATTGATTAACCTAATAAGGTAAACTAATATAACATAATATAGTGACATAACATAACATATAATATAATTAATATAATAATAATACATGTAAGTCAAAGAAAGTTTCTGATTAAAAACACAATTTTTTTTCCATAATGGCTTACATATCTTTCACTGTAGTATTTTGGGTACATATTCACATTAAATCAGGGGAATACCCATCACCTAATATGTCCTCTTCTCAATCAAAAATCAAATATACTGAAAATAGGCAGAGTCCTGTCTAGAGGCTTCCAACCTCAGTTTGAGAGAGGATGTGAAAAAAGTAATTAAAATACCACAACAATACACACACACACACAAAAAAAAAATATCGAATTAAATAACCGATAAGCACCACAACAATAAAGACAGGCACCACACAATAATCTCGGTTCTGAAATCAAATCATACACAAGTGCAAAAAAGAAAGAGAAAGACAAAACAAAATAAAATAAAATAATATTGGAGACATCAACCGTAATCTCCACACCAAAATAAAGACGTCAAAAAAATAGATCATTTATTCTCCTCTTGCTGCTTTCGTGGTATGTGGAAGACTTCTACTTTATCTTGGATGGTAAAATCAGACCTGTTTCTAGAGATCTTGGTGGCTGTGCAGATCAGGGAATGGAGTTTATGGAGTCTTTCTTTGTGGTTCTAGCAGTTATGCTTCTTCAATGTCCTTTTTTTGTTTTTTATGTATTCTAGGTGTTTCAGAATAGTGCTACCATTCTGTGTTTTTCTTTTGTCTTCTGACTTACTTCGTTTAACATAACATGATCTAGGTCCATCCACGTTGCTGCAAAGTCTGTGATTGTATCATTTCTAACTGCCATGTAATATTCCATTGTATATATGTACCACATCTTAATGATCCATTCATCTGTTGTTGGACATCGAGGTTGGTTCCAAGATTTGGCTATTATACTGAGTGCTGCAATAAATAGTGGGGTGCATATGTATTTTGGAATGAATGTCCTTCCATCTTGGGGATATATGCCTAGGAGAGCAATTGCTGGGTCAAATGGCAGCTCAATTCTGAGTTCTTTGAGCACTCTCCAGACTTTTCTCCATAGATGTTGGACCAAGGGGCATTCCCACCAGCAATGAATGAGAGTTCCTTTCATACCACATCCTCTCCAACAAAGGTTGTTCCCATTATTTTTGATGTGAGCCAACCTCACTGGTGTGAGGTGGTATCTCATTGTTGTCTTGATTTGGATCTCCCTGATGATGAGTGAAGGTGAGCATGTTTTCATGTGTTTGTTGGCCATCCTTCTCTCTTCCTCAGAGAAATGTCTATTCATTTCGTCTCCCCATTTTTTTATGGCTTCGTTTGGTTTTGAAGGACTCAGGTTTCTGAGCGCTTTGTATGTTCTAGATATCAGCCCTTTATCTGATATATCAAGTGAAAAGATTTTTTCCCATTCTGTTAGCTGTCTTCTTGCATTAAGTAGGGTTTCTTTTGCCATGCAGAAGCTTTTTAGTTTGATATAGTCCCATTTGTTTATAGTTGATGCTAACGTTTTTGCCATTGGTGCTCCATTCTCAAAGACCCTTTTAATATAAAGGTCTTCGAGTGTTCTGCCTATTTTATTCTCGATAAACTTTATAAATTCAGGTCTGATTTCCAGGTCTTTGATCCATTTTGAGTTGACTTTTGTATAAGGAGTGAGATATGGGTCGATTTTCACTTTCGTGCATATGAGTTTCCAGTTGTACCAACACCATTTGTTGAATAGGCTTTCTTTGTTCCATTTCATATTCTTGCCTCTTTTATCAAATATTAGTTGGCTATATATCTGGGGGTTTATGTCTGGGAATTCTGTTCTAATCCACTGGTCTGAGGTCCTGTCTCTGTTCCAGTACCATGCTGTTTTTATTACTATGGCTTTATAGTATAGTTTCAAGTTAGGTAAGGAGATACCTCCCAACTTCTCATTTTTCAGAATGTGTTTAGCTATCCTGGGTCTTCTATGGTTCCAAATGAATTTTATAATTGATTGTTCTATTTCTTTAAAGAATTGTGTCTGGATTTGGATAGGGATTGCATTAAATCTATATAGCAATTTGGGTAAAATAGTCATTTTGACTATGTTAATTCTACCTATCCATGAGGATGGGATGTTCTTCCATTTCTTTAGATCATCTTCAATTTCTTTCTGAAGTGTTTTGAAGTTTCCCTGGTATAGATCTTTCACTTCTCTTGTAAGGTTGATTCCTAGGTATTTGATATTTTTTGATACTATCTTAAATGGAATTGTATTTTTAATCTCTCTCTCCTCAACTTCATTGTTTGTATATAAAAACGCTACTGTCTTTTGTGTATTGACTTTGTATCCAGCCACTTTACTGTATTGGTTGATTGTTTCTAGTAGTTTTTCTGTGGATTCTTTAGGGTTTTTGATGTATATCATCATATCATCAGCAAATAGAGCTAGCTTGTGCTCCTCTTTCCCTACTTGAATTCCTTTGATTCCCTTCTCTTGTCGGATTGCTATTGCTAGGACTTCTAAGGTTATATTGAATAAGAGTGGAGAGAGTGGACAGCCTTGCCTAGTTCCTGACCTTAGTGGGAATGCTTCTAGTTTCTCGCCATTAAGTATAATGTTGGCTGTAGGCTTTTCATAAATAGCTGTAACTATCTTAAGGAAGGTGCCTTCTAACCCTATTTTGCTGAGTGTCTTTAACATGAACGGATGTTGGATTTTGTCAAACGCCTTCTCTGCATCGATTGATATGATCATGTGGTTTTTGTCCTTCATGTTGTTGATGTGGTGTATAATGTTGATTGATTTGCGTATGTTGAACCAACCTTGCATTCCTGGGATGAATCCCACTTGATCATGATGTATGATCTTTTTAATGAGGTGTTGGATTCGGTTTGCTAAGATTTTGTTAAGTATCTTTGCATCAATGTTCATTAATGAGATTGGTCTATAGTTTTCTTTTTTGGTGGTGTCTTTGCCTTCTTTAGGAATGAGTGTGATATTAGCCTCATAAAAGGAGTTGGGGAGGATTCCTGTTTTTTCTATGGTTTTGAAAAGCCTATGGAACAGTGGTAATAAGTCTTCTTGAAATGTTTGATAGAATTCACCTGTAAATCCATCTGGGCCTGGGCATTTGTTCTTAGGGAGTCTTTTAATTACGTCTTCAATTTCCTCTGAAGTGATTGGACTGTTTAGAGTTTCTAGGTCTTCCTTTTCCAGTCTTGGAAGAGGGTGTTTGTCCAAGAATCTGTCGATTTCTGGTGGGTTCTCTAGCCTAGTTGAATATAGTTGTTCATAATATGATCTCATGATATGTTGTATTTCTTGGGGTTCTGTTGTAATCTCTCCCCTTTCATTCGTGATCCTAGTGATTTGGGTGTTTTCCCTCTTTTTTTTGGTAAGTTTTGCCAATGGTTTGTCTATCTTATTTATTTTTTCGAAAAACCAACTCCTGGTCTCATTGATTTTTTGTATTGTTTTCTTAGTCTCTATGTTGTTTATTTCTGCTCTGGTTTTTATGATTTCTTGCCTTCTGGTTGTGGTTGGATTTCTCTGTTGCTGTTGTTCCAATTCTTTGAGGTGATCTTTTAAACTGTTGGTTTTGTTATTTTCCTGTTTCTTAACATAGGCCTGTAATGCTATGAGTTTCCCCCTAAGTACTGCTTTTGCTGTATCCCATAAATTCTGACATGTTGTCTCTTCATTGTCATTCGTCTCAAGGAATCTTTTTATTTCCTCCTTGAGTTGTTCTTTGATCCAGCTGTTGTTAAGCAGTATGTTGTTCAATCTCCAGGTATTAGTTTTCCTCCATTGCTTCTTCTTGACATCAATTATAAGCTCTGTTGCATAGTGATCTGAAAGGGTACTTCTAATGATCCTTACCTTTGTGGTCTTAAATAGGTTGGCTTTGTATCCTAAGACATGATCTATTCTGGAGAAGGTTCCATGTGGGTTTGAGAAGAATGTGTATTCTACTTTCTGGGGATGGAGGGCTCTATATAAGTCTATTAGCCCTAATTCTTCTAATTTTTCATTTAGAGCTCTTATTTCTTTACTATTTTTCTGTTTGGAGGATCTGTCCAGTGGTGATAGTGGAGTATTGAGGTCCCCTACTATTATCACAATTCCCTTCATGTGTTTCTCCAGGTTTGTCAGTAGTTGCCTCACATATTTTGGTGACTTTACATTAGGTGCATAGATATTGACCAGGGTTAGCACTTCTTGATCTAATGTTCCCCTGATCAGTAAGTAGTGCCCCTCTTTGTCTCTGATCACTTTCTTGAGGTTGAATACAATTTGGTCTGATATAAGAATGGCTGTCCCTGCTTTTTTTTGTTTTCCATTGGCCTGAATAATTACTTTCCATCCTTTAATTCTAAGCCTGTGCTTATCCTGTGACTGTAGGTGTGTTTCTTGCAGACAGCAGAAGTCCGGTTTATTTTTCCTAACCCAGTTCTCTACTATGTGTCTTTTAATTGGAGAGTTTAGTCCATTAACATTTAGGGAAATTATTGATAGAGAGGACTGTTGTGCAGTTGTATTGTGTGGCGTGGTTGTTGTTACAATCGGGGGTTTGGATTGTGTAATTCGTCTCTGAGTAAGTCGCTTAGGATTGGCTTAGTTTGCACAAATAGTTCAAGTTCGTTCATATTTGTGAATGTTTTTAGTCTGCCCTCCCATATGAATGATAGTTTTGCTGGGTATTGGACCCTGGGTTGGAAATTTCTTTCACTCAGTCGTTTAAATACGTCATTCCACTGTCTTCTTGCTTGAATTATTTCAAATGGGAGATCTGGTTTGATTCTTATGTCCTTTCCTTTGTACTTGAGGTTTTTTTTCTCCCTTATTGCTTTCAGGAGTTCCTCTTTCTCTTTGTTTTTCGCCATTTGGATTATTATGTGTCTTGGTGTGGGTTTATTAGGGTCTATTTTATTAGGGACTCTCTTGACTTCTTGGATTTGTCCTAAATTGTCTTTCCAGAGGGTGGGAAAGTTCTCTGTTATTATCTCCCTGACTACTTGTTCTTCCCCCTTCCCTATTTCTTCCCCTTCTGGTATACCCACAATTCTTAGATTGTTTCTTTTGTCCTTATTCATTAGATATTGGATTTTTCCTTCCAGTGCTTTGCCTTTTTTTTCTTTGTTGGTTTCTTGATCATTTTTATATTGCAGTTTTCCTTCGAGTTCATCGATGTGCTTCTCCAACTCTGTGGTTCTACTCGTAAGGCTTGTTATTTTGTCTTTTAAATCCTTCACTTCTTTTTGTATGGAATCTCTCATGTTCTTTAACATTTCTTCTTTAATTTGGCTTAGTCGTTCGTCCATGAATTTCTTATACTCGGTTGCTAGGGTTTCTTTCATTCTGTTTAGTAATTCTTTCATTTCCTTCCTCATGGCCGCTTTTAGGTCTTCTTCCCATGAATCTGTGCGCTTTGGTGGACTTGGAAACTTGATAGGGCTTGTCATGTTGTCTCCAGTTATAAGGGATCTCCTTGATTTACGCATAATACTTTGTATTTAATGGTATGTTTTGGAGTACTATGGCTTCTAATTTCGGTCTGCTTTGGTCTCCTTCCTGAAGGTTTTTCTAGAGGAGCCTGTTGGGTGAGTTTGTTGAACCTAGCCCTTTCTCCTCCCCTTTGATCCCTAGAGTTCAACCTTCCTGCAGTGGGTTTTGTCCCCTTTCTGCTCCTTATTTCTGTCAGCGGTGCAATTCCACTCCTGGCCACAATGGTTACTGGCGCTGTTGAGCCTAGCACTCAATCCACCCTCCTTTCTCTGGGATTCAATGGAGCTCCGCCCCCTCCAATCCTCCCTTGAAGGAGTTCCCTCAGTTCGATTCTGCAGGCTCTATCTACGCCCTTGGGAAGTCCCTGATCCGCTCCAGGGTCCAGGGGGGTGGACTGTTCTAGGTCACCTGCGAGTCTAGATGGTTGGCCCTATCTCCCCGTCTATTCGGGTCGCTCAACTTGTCTTTCTAGGCGCCACCCTGGGGGGAGGGTCCGGCACCAAGCCGAGCAAAAAGTCAGAAACTCACTCACGCCTCCCCAGCCGGCCCTCAGGAGTCTCTGAGGGGAATGGCAGGCCCAAACGCCAAGCAAAAGGAGAGAACCTCACTCACGCCTCCCCAGCCGGCACTCAGGAGTCTCTGAGGGGAGTGGCAGGCCCAAACGCCAAGCAAAAGTAGAGAAACTCACTCACGCCTCCCCAGCCGGCACTCAGGAGTCTCTGAGGGGAATGGCAGGCCCAAACGCCAAGCAAAAGGAGAGAAACTCACTCACGCCTCCCCAGCCGGCACTCAGGAGTCTCTGAGGGGAGTGGCAGGCCCAAACGCCAAGCAAAAGTAGAGAAACTCACTCACGCCTCCCCAGCCGGCACTCAGGAGTCTCTGAGGGGAGTGGCAGGCCCAAACGCCAAGCAAAAGGAGAGAAACTCACTCACGCCTCCCCAGCCGGCACTCAGGAGTCTCTGAGGGGAATGGCAGGCCCAAACGCCAAGCAAAAGGAGAGAAACTCACTCACGCCTCCCCAGCCGGCACTCAGGAGTCTCTGAGGGGAGTGGCAGGCCCAAACGCCAAGCAAAAGGAGAGAAACTCACTCACGCCTCCCCAGCCGGCACTCAGGAGTCTCTGAGGGGAGTGGCAGGCCCAAACGCCAAGCAAAAGGAGAGAAACTCACTCACGCCTCCCCAGCTGGCACTCAGGAGTCTCTGAGGGGAATGGCAGGCCCAAACGCCAAGCAAAAGGAGAGAAACTCACTCACGCCTCCCCAGCCGGCACTCAGGAGTCTCTGAGGGGAGTGGCAGGCCCAAACGCCAAGCAAAAGGAGAGAAACTCACTCACGCCTCCCCAGCCGGCACTCAGGAGTCTCTGAGGGGAGTGGCAGGCCCAAACGCCAAGCAAAAGGAGAGAAACTCACTCACGCCTCCCCAGCCGGCACTCAGGAGTCTCTGAGGGGAGTGGCAGGCCCAAACGCCAAGCAAAAGGAGAGAAACTCACTCACGCCTCCCCAGCTGGCACTCAGGAGTCTCTGAGGGGAATGGCAGGCCCAAACGCCAAGCAAAAGGAGAGAAACTCACTCACGCCTCCCCAGCCGGCACTCAGGAGTCTCTGAGGGGAGTGGCAGGCCCAAACGCCAAGCAAAAGGAGAGAAACCCACTCACGCCTCCCCAGCCGGCCCTCAGGAGTCTCTGAGGGGAATGGCAGGCCCAAACGCAAAGCAAAAGGAGAGAACCTCACTCACGCCTCCCCAGCCGGCACTCAGGAGTCTCTGAGGGGAATGGCAGGCCCAAACGCCAAGCAAAAGGAGAGAAACTCACTCACGCCTCCCCAGCCGGCACTCAGGAGTCTCTGAGGGGAATGGCAGGCCCAAACGCCAAGCAAAAGGAGAGAAACTCACTCACGCCTCCCCAGCCGGCACTCAGGAGTCTCTGAGGGGAATGGCAGGCCCAAACGCCAAGCAAAAGGAGAGAAACCCACTCACGCCTCCCCAGCCGGCACTCAGGAGTCTCTGAGGGATTTTATCAATTTTTATGCCCAATAGTATATGTGGATAACATCAAGCACATGAAAAAAATGATCAGCAATGTTAATAGAGAAAGGAAAATAAATCATAATATAATGCCACCAAACACCAGTGAGTTTTTAATTTGTTTTCTATTTTGGTTTTGGTGTCAGGGATGAACACATGTGGATCAAGTGCTCTACAAAATTGGCTCCATGACTAAGAGATTTTGTTTTGGTTTTAGTTTTGGTTTTGGTTTTTCGGGCCACACCCGTTTGATGCTCAGGAGTTACTCCTGGCTAAGCGCTCAGAAATTGCCCCTGGCTTGAGGGGACCACATGGGACGCTGGGGGATCGAACCGCGGTCCTTCCTTGGGTAGCGCTTGCAAGGCAGACACCTTACCTTTAGCGCCACCTAGTCGGCCCCCATAACTAAGAGTTTTTAATTGAAACTTACATAATATGAAACTTAATTAAAACAAATAAAATTATTGGTTTCGGTTTGGGTTTGGGGGCCACAGCAAGCTGTGCTCAGAATTCACTCCTGACTCAGTGTTTAGGGTTGACGCCTGGTTGGGCTCAAGCAACTATAAGTGGTGCCCAAGATTAAACCCTGGTTGGCTGTGTGCAAGGCATGTGCCCTACCTGTGGTACTATATCACTTCAGTGGTAATTAAAATGAAACAAAAACTTAGATTTATATAAAGTTATAAATTAATGCTTATTTTATATTTTTTAAGAGGGTGGTTTGGGACAAGCTTGGGAGGTGCAGGTTGTTTACATAACAAGACAAGCATCACAGAAATATCTTTCTGCCCCATATTAGACATGACAGCAGCTCTATTCATAAATGCCCCAAACAAACAAACAAACAAACAAAAACCCAAATATCCTTCTATAAAGATTGTTATTTTTCAATGCTAAAATAAGCCATATATGAGCATATAACAAGGCTTCCAAGCTTGGTATTTGGACAAGCAGTTTCGATTCAAACTGAAATGTTAGCTCCAAGCTATTGTTTTTGGAGCATCAGCTATTTTGTTTGCATTTTCTTTTTTTTTAATGGACTATCAGTTCTCTTCCAGGCAACAAAAGAGAGACGAGAAGGGAGCTGATGTCTATTTGGCAAACGTGTGAGACTGACATATCCATCAGGCCGAGAAAGATGGTGAGGAAGATTATTCCAGATGAGACCGTCAGTGTTGGCACAGCGCAATTTCAGCTGCGTCCTAGATTCCCAAGGCAAAGTCAATACCAAGCAGTGTTTCTGCAAAAGCTCACAAAGAGCTTATTGACAACTGGGCTCACACAATGCATATCCATTTCCCGATCG
The DNA here is from genome assembly GCF_024139225.1 of Suncus etruscus. Taxonomy (NCBI): domain Eukaryota; kingdom Metazoa; phylum Chordata; class Mammalia; order Eulipotyphla; family Soricidae; genus Suncus; species Suncus etruscus. The sequence goes on along the minus strand of NC_064854.1, from coordinate 24,176,661 downwards.
TTAGGCCAAAGTTGCAGCCAACACAGCCTTAGCAAAGTTGGCCAGTGAGGGCTTTAGGTGAGCCTCTTGGCCCTTCGACTTGTCCAATAGAAGCCTGCAATACTTAAACAAGAAATGCTTGTTAAATGTTTGTTCTAAATCTATCATCTGTAATGTCATATTTGTGTTTTCTCCCCTAACTTTCTATTAGTGTTTAATCTTTTTACATTTAACTTCTCTCTATCATAGCATATTCCCAATTTAGCACCCCAAAACATCCTTACAAAAGTCTAGGTTATGCCTAAATAAGCCACAGGATTTATCATTTACCTGTTGTATATCATTGTATCAGAACCAATAGCTTCATGAAAACATTTTTAGCTGCAGAGCTAAACAACCAGAAGGCTATTTTGTCATGAAATCAATCCAATCAACTATATTCTGCTGATTTCATTGAATGTATTTAAGCTAGCTCTCGATTTGTTTTCATTTTCTCCCTTGAAAAAAAAATAAGAATCCTACTCTGCAATCTGATGTTATCATTTTCTAGTAAAGTAGTATGTGATCTGGGTAAATACACCCATTTTAAAGCATAATTGCATAATTTATGTTTTGCAATATATTTGTATTTGAATAGCTCAGATTTTTATTTTATATGTTTTAAGAGGTCTTTTTTATATATCTTCACTTTTTCCCTTTTCTCTTTTATGCAAAATTGCCTTACAACTAGTTACTGGGGGGAGATGCTGACAGTGAAAATGTTCATAGTGAAGATGTTTGCTGCAATCACTACCAGGCACAATTGTAAAAGCTTGGACAAGAATGACATCTCGTCCATGGCCAAAACCTAGGGAAGTGAGTGGCCAATAATAAGAAAAAATAAAAGAATTGAGTTCTGGTGAAGTGGAGGCTTAAGTCTTCTCTGCAAGATGGAGTGCTTCAATTTTGGGACATTGCCAGGATGGTAGAGACTGCTGAGACATTCAGTAAATAATAAAGAATAAAGAAACTTATTGCAGCCAAAGAAAATAATGGCCACCAACTCTTCCCAGGTAGTCTGGGCTGGACTGACCCTCTGTAACATTCTCAGAATGAGTGGGGGCAGATTCCCCTTTCTGTATGAACCACAGAAACCCAGAATCACACCCTATACCCTCCAACAGAAACAACACAACTCCAAGATTTAACCTTAGCCAACTTCCAAGCCACAAAATTTATTTCTGATCTATAGATCCTGGATGCCTTGAACATTTATAATATTGTCAGCCCCAGAGTATCACTTTAAATATGATGTGAAAGTTACATAGAAATCTCCCAAGCTCACTGAGCCTAAACAGTAATTAAGCCTAAACAGTAATTAAACCTAAACAGGCTCAATTAATTCTAACCAGTAAATCATTAGACACTGACTTTCATAACACTATGGAGAAATCTAACAGTTATTTCAAATTGACCTGTATTGATCTAAGTTTTGATAGTTCCATTTACCTTTGTGTTGTAACAAACAATATGAAGTCAATTTTGTTGTGCCTACAGGCTTGGGTGGTGGGAGGGACACTGGGGACACTGGTAGAAGGGAAGGTCAAAGAGTAGTGGGATAGGTATTGGAATAGTTAATGCCTGAAATCACTATATTAGGAACAGCATGATAAATCATGGTGTTGCAATAAAAAAATTGAACAAAATAAAAGGAAATTTAAAGTTTTCACTAGGAAAAATAAATGGGAACTTGTGAAGAAGATGGCAGTGCAGCTCTCTCAGGGCCTGAAGCACCCATGTGGAGGTAATGCTGCCCCAGAAACACCAACTACTCTGCTCTAGAAAATCACTCACATGTTGCTATAGAAGCAGTTATCTTTGGGGCACTGAATAAGGACCCTCACACTTCAGATGAGTTTGATGTTTTAAACCTTTCCAGTTTCCAAACTCACCAGTTCAAAATGTTTTCTTGTTTTATGAAAAGCTCTTCTTATGTGTACAGTAAACTCTTACCAACATCCATTTTGCTGATCTTATGGTTTTCATTCTTCTATTTCCAGATTTTTTTTTTTTTTTGGTTTTTGGGCCACACCCGGTAACGCTCAGGGGTTACTCCTGGCTATGTGCTCAGAAGTTGCTCCTGGCTTGGGGGACCATACGGGACACGGGGGATCGAACCGCGGTCCGTCCAAGGCTAGCGCAGGCAAGGCAGGCACCTTACCTTCAGCGCCACTGCCCAGCCCTATTTCCAGATTTTTGACAATACACATAATTATTCCCATCATCAACCAGTTTATCTACTCACTTGTCAGCCAAGATCTCAGGTTCTTAAACAAATGAGAATCCTGGTACACAGTGGAAAGGCCCGATTAGAGTTATCTGGCTTTTGTACTCATGAGTGGGCTTGTCTTAGACACAAATGTTAACCAGGTATCAACAAACAAATCCATCTCACCTGTCCATCATAGTCATATTATTTAAATGTGGGAGATTGTAACAATAGGGAAGTAGGTGCTTTTCTAGCATGTAGCTAACATGGGTTCCATCCCCAGCACCTAATATAGTCCTCCAAGCCCGACCAGGAGTGATCCCAGAGCACAGAGCCAGGAAAAAGTAAGCCTTAAACGCTGCCAGTTGTAGCCCAAAAACTAACAAGCAAACAAAATCTAAATGCAGGTGGGCATAGCAGGTGAAAACACAGTTGACCCTTAGCATTATTCTTACTTCATTGCTTTTCAGCTCAGGTTTCTTTAGAAATAATATATTTTTTACAGCTTCTTCTCTGCTTCTCAAATCCTAGAGTACAACATTTCTAGAGATTTCTGCACATCAAGGAGGATTTTCTTTTCCTAGACCAAAACAACGTCTCAGAACTTGCTGTTATTGTAACATATTCCTTCTATCTTTTATTTTTCTCTAGCTCTGAATTCAATGCTAAAATCCAGGGTGATATTTAAAATTTCATGCCCTTTACTGTATCCATATTCATATAGTAAACTTTGACAAATTACAACATTTCTGAGGCCACCATTTTTTAATATCTCTATGTAATGGTATTCCCAAATTTCACTGTTATTGCAATAGTTATGGGTGGGGAGTTATACTTGGTGAACTTTAAAGTAGTAACCAGTTCTATTACATAAATCCATGAGTCTACTTGGTTATGGATTTTTATTTATTGCTTTCAGTTAACTAATGCTGGCTGGAGGATTTTAGCATCTACATGCCTGTCAAATACTGATGTTTCCTTAAAACATCACTGCATAATACTGAAACTGCATGGTATAAAAGATTCCTCCACTTCTAGCCTCTGAAAGCAATTATAGAAACCTCAGGGATTAGCTAGATTCTCTGCTTCAGAAGTGTGGAGTTGCTAGTTTGATCCCAGGCAAAAAGAGAGCCTGGCAGCTCTGTTATCTGGTGTTCCTTCACATATAAGCTCTATCTGGTGTGTGAAAGCACACCAACCAAAGGAATGGAACCTTGGCAAGCTCTTCAGTCAAATGCCCCATTGCGATGGCCTATTGTGCAATTCCTAGTGGGCACCACAGTTAAAGACACTTGCAACCCAGTCTACAAGGCATATGTGAATCTGCCAGCCAGGTCTCACAACAGCACAGGAAAAGACTCTTTGTGTGTGTGTGTGTGTGTGTGTGTGTGTGTGTGTGTGTGTGAGAGAGAGAGAGAGAGAGAGAGAGAGAGAGAGAGAGAGAGAGAGAGAAAGAGAGAGAGTTTCTATCTGTCTGTCCAGTGGTGGTGGTAGATGGAACTGGTCATTCTGGCCGGTGCTTTTTGTTTTAAAAGATTATTAATTATTGAATCAAGTTCTGGAATAGATTTAAAACTACTTAGATGATCTATCCAACCTTTCCTTTGGGGATCTAGTTTAAATTAGAATTTTAGTGTTTTATCATCAACTTTCAAAAAGCTCAAATTCATTATGCCTCAATTCTATATTTCAGAATTGGTTATTGGAAGCATTGATTTTTCATGCAAGAACCTCAGCAGTGGTTTATTAACTCTAAATGGTCACAGGAATAGTACTGCATAATTCTGTCTCTCAGCATTCCTTTCTCCCACAGTGCAGAAAGAAAAACAATTTTATTATTTGGGGAGAGGGATATTGGGCCAGAGAATACCCAGGGGCTGGTGCTTAGGGACTGTTCCTGGCTCTGTGCTTAGGAGAGACAGCTGGTAGGACTCAAGACACTATATGCGGTGCCAGAACTCAAACCTGTTTGTGGGATCAGCTGTTGCTCTCACCCAAAAATTTTATCATTGACTCAAACAAACAAAATGCCAGGAAATAAAGTTTAAATGACTGGTACACAGATAGGGAAAGGTAAAGGAATATTATGTTAAAGATACTCATTTTAGTTTTTTGTTCCAAATTTATGGCTTAAGAAATCCTCTTTCAAGCAGTAGTTGCAAGCTGGAAAGCCAGAAGCTGAACTTACTCAATAAAGATGCAAAGCTTGCTCATTTGTGGGACATAATAAAAGATAGTGTGGTAATAATATCCAGAGATAATAGAGACAAGGTCAAAAGACCAGTACATAGCAGAAAGCTTGCCACAAAGAGCAGAAGAGGGCAGATAGGGCAGAGGAGGGACCACTATGACAATGAGAGTTGGAAATAATCATCTGGCTGATGAAAGGGGATGAAGTGACATGCATGATACCCCTTCAGTAGCAATATTGCAAGCCACAATGAAGAGAGAGAGAGAGAGAGAGAGAGAGAGAGAGAAGGAAAGTATCTCCCCAGAGAGGCAGAGGAGAGGGCAGGTGGAGGGAGGATGAGAGGAAAACTGAGGCAAAAATATGCACTAGTGAAGGGTGTTGGACATTATATGACTGAAACTCAATCACAAACAATGGTGTAACTATGGAAAAAATAACTAACTTTATTTTGAACAACCTTGTAAACCATGATGTTTAAATTAAAATAATCTTTAAAAATCTAAAAAAAAAAGTTTAACCAGCACAGGGAAAATAAATCAATAAAATAAGGCTCATTTAAATATGTAGAGATTTCCAGGTTCTCTTTCAAAGTTTTGCAGGGGTTGCACAAGGCAGCAACTGATTCTAACATTTTCCTGTAAAAGCACTAAATATAGGGGCCAGGATGATAGCACAGAGGAGAGGGGGTTTACCTTGCATGTCGCTGACCCAGGTTTGATTTCCGGCATCTTATCCTATATAATCCCCCCAGGCTGCCAGGAGCAATTTCTGAGTGCAGAGCTAGGAGTAACCCCTGAGCCCTACTGGGTGTGACCCAAAATCAAACACACACACACACACACACACACACACACACACACACACACACACACACACACACACTTCTCCCAATGACATTGGCTTGGAATGTTTTATGCAGGACAGTGTCCATTGCTGTCTGGTCTTGTCATAGGGTCTTGTCAAGGAAAAAGATTTTGCAGTTTTGGTTATCTCCATTAGGTCTTATTTGGGCCTTGGTTTCTGCTGAAACTTTCTCCTCCTAAGGGTCAAGCCTTCTCCATTGGACTTGCGTTTCACAGAGTTTTTCTCAGGCCTCACTCAGTTCCTGCAAAGATTTTTCCAAAAGAAACAACCTTCACACATTTGGGGCTGGTGACAGAGCAAGTCATTTTCAATCATATCTTGGTTTTATTACTTCCAGAATTCATCGCCAAGGGATTGGCCTCCCTAAAGGCCTCTTTCTATTTCAACTTTTTTTTTTTTTTTTTTTTTTTTTTTGGTTTTTGGGCCACACCCTGTGACACTCAGGGGTTACTCCTGGCTATGCGCTCAGAAGTTGCTCCTGGCTTCTTGGGGGACCATATGGGCTGCCGGGGGATCGAACCGCGGTCCGTCCTAGGCTAGCGCAGGCAAGGCAGGCACCTTACCTCCAGCGCCACCGCCCGGCCCTATTTCAACTTTTTTAAGGTTAAAAGCATCACTTCTGAAATGCTTTCTTTAAAGACAAAGGTATTAATTTTTTTTGTCACTTATACCATGGCTTTTTTCATAGCAAACATCAAATTTACCATTTTCTAATGTTGTGCTCTTTTCTCTGATCTGCTCTCTTCTGAAGGATTAGAATGACATAGAATGTATAATAAATGACAACAGCTTTCTGATGAATAAGACAGCTCTTTTATTAAGAAGCACTTGACTATGCATTCTTATGTTTATGAAGTATTAATCAGAGTGGCTTCATAGTGAATCATCATGTAAGATTAAGTTCCTCATGTAACCACCTTGAAAATGACAGCAGTTGGTATGTGTCAGTCTGACTTCCGCTAGTGCAACTCAAGATTCATTGGAGGCTGTGAATGTGTCAGACTATGAGACTGTTCCAGTCAGATCATTCCCATCTCTTGGTGCCCTTAGACTAGAGACTGAGAGTGGTACCAGGAAAAGAATTTCTGGCTGACATAGTTCCTCGACATTTATGCATAGTGTCATAGCTGATAGCATGATTTCATCGAATTATCCAATTTTTAAGTGTGAATAAATCAGCACAGGCTTTCTAAGATGAAAATGTTCTAAGTAGGTAATTATGTGATTAGAAATGTCATATTTTAAGTGAAAATTAATTTAAAAATTACATTAAAAATCAAACCTTAAGAGAAAACAAAAAAAAAATCAAGCCTTATTTGAGAAACCAAAGAGATAGGACAGCAGATAAGGCACATGCCTTGCACACAGCTCACTTATGCTCTATCCCAGCACTTCATATGGTCCTGTGCCAGGAGTGATCTCTGAGCACAGTCAGGCATGAGCCCAGAGCACTGTTGGATATGCCTAGAAAACAAACAAAAAAAAAAAGAACTTAGAATTTTGTTTGGTACAGTAATTATTTGGTGAACACCAGTTTCCTGAGGATGGTGACTATTTCTCCTCCTTTCTCTCCCCCACAGAAAAGAAGCAGAGTTAAAAATAAGTTGGGCATCTGATGAAATGATGATTTATTAGAGGTCAATCTGGGGTCATGATTCTACCACACAATGGTGAAATTAAAGTCGATGTCAGAGTTTCCCAAAGTGTCAGCTATTGAGCCTCTGTGTCCTAACATCACTCATGGAGTTCAGTGGCTCCTGTGAAGCTTCCCAGTCAGATTTGCTCCTGCTGGGCTTTTGTTCCTAGGAGAGCTGGGGAATGGAACCTTGAGCTCAGGAGTTGTGGCTCTGAGAGTTTGACAGTTTGGTGGCTTGATGAAGTCCAGTCACGGAACTGAGCTGATAACATGCTAAGGATGTTGGGGTATCTAGAATGGATGTGGCTTCTGGGCCTTCTGACAGGGAGGGAGATATGCCTATCCCCACTGGAGAAGGCCCCAGAGTGGTCAGCCCAGAGATCCATCTCCTGGGACTATTTATTTTGGCATTTTTCCTTCTCAGACCATTTTTCAAAAAGAAAATTTTGTTCCTGCATGTACACTGAGATCACATCTTTTCCCCCAAGCACCGTCCATCACACTCACAGGTTCTGAAGGTATGTCTCTTCGGGTTGTGACATTCTGTCTTTGTCTCCTCACTGAAAGTAGTTGGCCAATGCAGTGTCACTCAAGAGTGAAATCATACTCAGACAGAACTCAGAACAACTCTTGTCCCAGACAACTGGGAGATAATGAAGAATTTTTCTGTCAGCCATAATCCATGCACTTGCATTAACACTAAGGCCAGGATTGTTTTTTTCATTGCCCTCCCACCCTCCACTTGGTGACAGCATTCTTTCCTTTTATCTGCAGAATTCTGCTCCCTTAGACACTCGTTCATAACTGTACAAAGTGGGAGAAAGATGTTTAAGCCAATTTCCCCTCCTTGTTGGTTCCTTGTGATTGTTCCCGCTAAAGAAGATTGGCATTTTCACAGAAGAAATCCAGACAGTTCTGGCAAAGCTGTCCTATAGAGTGGCTGTTCCCGTTAGACTCACAGACTCCTTGGAGGGCCCAGGAAGTGTTAGGAGTGAGGTCCCAGAGATTGCCATTGGGATTGCAATGAACCCTGGGCTTGGTTTTAGGTGTTCACACACTCCTGAAGATGGTTCCTGCACCTGGTCATGCTGCCTGGGCCTATTGGCATCACTTGCCCAGAGTGTTTCATTTTTTACTTGTGACCAGTGGACAGAGCATCGGACTGTTAACCGCTGGCTGGCATTTTTCTACAGCCAGTCCCCAATATTTCACTTCATTTCTCTGGTGCTAAGGAAGGAATTTGAGATAGGATCTTCCTTCTTCCACAGGCAAATCTAACTTCATTATACAAGCTTAGTGTCTGCTCCATAGAACCTCACTATTTTATTCATGTAAAAGGGTCACTCAGACATTGTACCCATCTTTTTATTTTGTGAAATTTTCAACCTTACTCTGTTAATTATTGCTGGTTAACAGCACAGGTTGCTTTCTCACTGTGGTTTATGTTATCCAATGTTCTAAAACAACCTGAATGAAAGCTTTGAGTCATGACTGGGCTCTGTAGCCAGTCCAGTTGGCAGGCTTTGACTAGGACATTAATATTTATCTTGGCTAATCTACAAGTCATATCTACCCCCCACCCTCACTAGGATTCCTTTATTGTCCCCTCTCTAAATTGTGAGTTATTTTTGTTTTCTGATTAATCTAGCTAAAAAGGTCATGTTATAGGGCTGGAGTGATAGCACAGCAGTAGGGCATTTGCCTTGCACAAGGCTGACCCAGGACAGAACTGGATTCCATCCCTGGCATCCCACATGGTCCCCCAAGCCAGGAGCGATTTCTGAGCACATAGCTAGGAGTAATCCCTGAGTATCACTGGGTGTGACCCAAAAACAAGACAAAACAAAGACAAACAAATAAACAAAAAAAGATTATTTTGTGTGTATGTGTGTGCATTTGACACTAAGAATCAAGCTGAGAGCTTTACATGTGCAAAACTAGTGCTCTACCACTGAGCAACATTTCCAGCCCAAAATTTGTTCTCTGTTGGAGGTTTGGGGAAATCAGCGCCATTCATGAATTCAGGAGCCACCCTTGATAACTACTCAGCAAACCAGCCAGGCCTGCAGTTCAGGGCTAGGGCTTGAGATGTGGCATTGCTCTTCCCTTTGGTGCTGGACCACCAGGACCACCCCGCAATACTCAGATACATCAGACAGTGCTGGAGAGGCCTTGTAGTTCTGGGGATGAAACTCTCGTGGGTACATATTTTCTAGCCCCTGTACTATCCCTCTGGCTCCAAGAGCTCACACCCTTAACTAGGAGCTGAGCATCACTCAGAAAGTCTAGATCAAGACACGGTGAACCTGATCCTCGAGTTAGTTAAGAAGTTTTGTAAATTTAGAAAGTGGCTGAATATAGTCATGTGATATATAAGGGTTAGAATTAACCAGAAATGAATCATTCACCCATTTATTCACCTGAGAGTATTTACACTGCACCAAAACATTCTCAGTTCAGAAGTCCCTAATGGGGTGGGAAGACATGCAATGTCCTTCCAATGTGAAGATTGTATTTTGATCAACAAATGATGGGAAGAATGAGCCCCAGTAACAAAAAGAGGCAAAGACAAGTGATGTGATGTTGACTGGTGCAAAGGGGGTGGCAGTTGAGTGGAATCCAATTAAGTTGATGTCTTGCAAAACTTGGGAACAGTGAGTGGAACAGACATAGCTAATAGGGAGTGTTGTGAGATGATTCTGGAGAGAAAGACTTTCTTTTTAGAGTCAAAGCAAATGTTAGAGGTGATTTGTATTTTAAATGCAAGTGAAATCAATGAAGCATTAAAGCTGATGGCAGCATAATTCTGAAGATCACTGTTCCATGTAGTGAGATGGAACTGGGGCAAGGGCAGGAGTAGAAAGAGAGAAGATTGAAAATAGAGAATTCTGAGAACAAAACTCTTATTTTTCTCCTAGTATTTGAAAAATGACTATTGTTGGCCTCCTAACAACACTTACTGCAAAAATTACTATCAAATCATCACATTATAGTGATAAAAGTCAAGTGTCTATTAAATTTTTTTGTTTGGGGGCCACACCTAGCAGTACTCAGAGGCTACTCCTGAGTCTGCACTCAGGAATCACCCCTGGTGATGCTCAGAGATCATATGGGATGCTTGGGATTAAACCCAGATTGACTATGTGCAAGGCAAGTGCCCTGCCTGCTGTACTAGCACTCTGACCTCTGAAATGTTTTGTTTTATTTTGTTTTTACTATCAAGTCAGTGCTGGGAACACCTTTTACTTGACCTTGTCCATTATGTGTTTTGGTAGCTCCGTAGAGCATTTAACTTTATATTCAGACAATTACCTAAACTTAATAGCTGCACTGAAGGTTTTATTACTTGATTTATTTGAAATAGGACATAGGTGATATTTTAGTTATTTTTTCTGAAACGTTGAAACTTAAAAATCTTTTTATCATAGCACTGATTTGCCAAGTTGTCCATAATACAGCGTTTCAGGCATTAAATGGTCAGATACCAATGTCCCCAATTTCCCACCCACCACTCTAGCCTGTCCGCCTGCAGGCACAAACAAATTTACTTCATATTGTTTGCTACAACACAAAGACAAATGGAATTATCAAAATTTAGATTAATAGGGGCCAACTTGAAATAACAGATTTCTCTGTGGTGTTTCTGAAATCAGTGTTCAAGGATTAACTGGGTTGTGGTTAGTGCTAGTTGAGTTCTACGTATTACTATTTAGACTCACTGAACTTAGGAAATTTCTATGTAACTTGTTTTGGAACTTTTAAGTGAAATTCTATTCTTTGATACAAACATTAGGAGTCACCTGGAGAACAGAGACCTATAAATGGGTAAATTGATGTCTATAGTTTCAGTTCTATTCATTGAATATTATATAGAAGAAATGGTCTGTAATAAATGGAAAGAAAGAAAAAATGCCAGATATATTAATATAATACAATGTATTCAGTCACTATTGTTGAATAGCTGAGTCTTCCTCAGCTCATTTGAGAATCTAGATTCTTGAATTTTGTTTCTTAAAATTTGGATGCTCAACTCTGGTTTCTCTTCAGATCGTTCTGTTATAAATGTCCTTCCAGTGGGAGAAAGTGGGCTAAGTGAATGTTCTAGAAAAAAATGATGATACAGGCATGTCCAATCCAGCCACAATAGCCCCCTTCTCTTCCACATGGAGGATCACTTCTCTTACTGGCCTTAGCACCCCCCTGGGGTTCCCTACATGGCAAGTGCTGCAGTAAAATGGCCCAGTCTCACAGTCAGTACTACCAACTTTTCTTCACCTCTTTAGTAAAGCAAGAAAGTTTTTTATTGAAACTTATTTTGAAATATTGGGTGGGTGGAGAATCATCTTGAAGAGTGATCCAAAAATGTCAGTTTCTATCTCTAATAGTATATATATATATATACATATACATATATTTCCATATATATATTCATGTATATATATATATATATATATGGAAAGCCAAAATCCTGTGAAACAAAGGCTTTTTGAAAGGAAAATGAGAGTAATGTGGATTTAAGGGATATCCTGCTTCATTCTTTTGCTTCGAAGTCAATCGCCCTGTCTCCATAGCTAAGTAAACCCATCTGCATTATGAATGGAGGGAGATTTGGGACATTGGTGGTGGGAATGTTGCACTGATGAAGGAGGTGTTCTTTACATGACTGAAACCTAATCACAATCATATTTGTAATCAAGATGTTTAAATAAAGAAAAAAATAAAAAATAAATAAATAAAATAAAAGACCTTGAATTGCAGGTTAAGGCTTTTAAGTTCCTCTACTCACTTTTCAACCTGTTCTCTGGGCTGCTGTGATTCTTTGGAGATATTAAACCATTGTCAGTCCCCCTGAATTTTGGCAGCTCTCTTCAAAGAAGTGACTTGTTGACATACCTATCTAGTAAAGAATGTATAAAGGGAGGTGTGACTGACTTGTGTTTCGATGAGTCACCAAAGCTTGAGAATTCTCACAGTTCTTGGTACACAAAGGAAAAGTCAATTAGAGTGAGTGAAACTGACTCACAAGAACACACTCATTTACCGATTTTACCAGGACCTGATTTTCCTGAGAACAGACTTCAGTGGTGGAGTCATCCGTGCTGACTTCTGAGTCCCCTTGGTGATGGTCCACTATCACACACCCAGCCCAACCTTGGTGACAAAGAAACATCAAGACAGGAAATCCTGAGTTCACTGGGTGCTGATTTCACAGTCAAGTCAGATAGAACTTCAAGGAGAGGGAGAGGAACTGTCACCCGTCACCCTCAGGGAAGCTAAGAAGACAGGAGTTACAAATCAAAAAGAGGGGGCAGCAGGACAATTATGTACATTTTGTTTTTGGTTTTGTTTGGGGGCCACACCTGGTGGTGATCAAGATTTACCCCTGGCTCTGCACTCAAGGATCATTCCAGGTGGACCTTAGCCCCATATGTAGTTCTGGGGATCAATCCCAGATTGGGGAATGCAAGGCAAGCACCATCCCCACTATACTAATGCTCTAGTTTCAGGTTGCATCCATTTTAATGCTGTTTAGCCCTGGCAGGGTTCAGGGGACCATATGTGAGGCCAGAGATTCAAATTAGAGTTGGCTGCATGTAAGGCAAGTACTTTCCTCCTGTGTTATCTTTCTGGCTTAGGAATAGAAGACTTTGTACTTCCTACATTGAGGTTACATGAGAATTCTGTCTTTAAAAAAATGTTTCTGGGCCCGGAGAGATAGCACAGCGGCATTTGCCTTGCAAGCAAAGTTGGTTGGTGTGGGTGTACCTATTTAAAACCCTAGACCCACCCACTTCTGGGAGGGGTCTTGGGAACCGGATAGTAGGTGTAACCTTACCTGCTAGACCCTCCCATTCCTGGGAGGGGTCTGGGAAAAGGTAGATAAGGCATGGACCAAGGGAATTCAGCCCTTTTGGCTTTTTGGCTTTTTGTCTTTTGCCTTTTGGCCCTGCTGGGCTCTCTGAGGAAGATGGCTGAAAGAGGATAAGACGCAGGGCAAGCCTAAAATGGCTGTACGCTTGAAAGGTTATGAGATAGGCCACACACCTGTGGTGGTCAGGGCATGAATAAAGATAATGCTTCCTAATGCCTGCATGTGAGTGAGTCTTGATTACGCCAATTACCTGGGCCTGGAACTCGCCAGCTGGATGGGGGATGAAGCCACGTGGCTGGGGCCTAAGCACAAAGGCCTCCATCCACCGCCATCCAGCCCCATCGTTAATTATTTCATGCTACAGGTTGGTTCGAATCCCGGTGTCCCATATGGTCCCCCGTGCCTGCCAGGAGCTATTTTTGAGCAAACAGCCAGGAGTAACCCCTGAGCACTGCCGGGTGTGACCCAAAAACCAAAAAAAAAAAAAAAAAGTTTCTAATTGAATCACCTTGAGATATGCAGTTATGAAGTTGTTGATGGTTGAGTTTCAGTCATACAATGTTCCAACACTCAACCTTTCATCAATGCGGACTTTCCACCATCAATTTTGAATTGAAGTTTTTTCTAATTAAAAACATTTTAAACCAAAAGACTTTAAATTAAATCTAGGTCAAGAAATGGGGAAAACATCCTATTTTCTGAAAATATATACAGAACACTATTATCCAGCATAACTGTTTATCTAAAACAAACTCTTAAGATCCAATCATCAATAAATGAACCTACCAATTTGAATACAAATAATTGTCTAGGCCTTTTGTTAGAAAAATATTTTAAATGGCAGATATTCACAAAAAGATGCTCAGCATCATATAAAAGATGTGTAAATTTAAAAAACAGCTACTATTTTATATATATATATATAAAACAGAGGAAATCTATACCCTTTCTGGAATATTAGTACAACAGGTAAGGTGCTTGTATGCACATGGCCAACCTAGGTTAAATCCCAACACTTCATATATTCCCCTGAACAACACCAGGATAATTCCTGAGTACAGGACCAAGAGGAAACCCTGAACATCGCTGGGCATGGCTTAACACCACCACACTTCACCCCTCCAAATCTAAACCACTGTGGCAACTCTAAACACTGGTAGAGATGGCACAGGAACTAGTATGCTGGTGGAAATGCAAAATCATGCAGCCATACAACTTAACAAATTCATACTAAATATTCTTTGATATTTACCTGAATGAACGAGAAAGTTCTGTGCACACAAAATCCTATATACAGATGCTTATAGTAGCTTTATTCGTAATTGTCAAAACTTGGAAGCAACCCAGACATTCTTCAGTATGTGATTGGATTAAAAATTGTGGAGAAGTGGGCCGGAGTGGTGGCGCAAGCAGTAAGGTGTCTGCCTTGCCCGGACTAGCCTAGGACAGATTGAGGTTCGATTCCTTGATATCTCATATGGTCCCTAAACTGGGAGCAATTTCTGAGAGCATAGGCAGGAGTAACCCCTGAGCATCACTGGATATGGCCCAAAAACAAACAAACAAACAAAAATCTCTGGGGAAGACCCAATAATAAAATGTGTTCTTCAGTGTTAAATAGTTATCAGTGCTGCCCAGTGATGAATAGACCAGAGGAACCTTAAGCGAACTACTGAAATTTTAAAATAATATATAGTTTTAAATATATGAAGTTTTAAAATATAATGTGGAAAGTCTCCAGGTTATAGGATCCAATTCTGACATTCTGGAAAAGGCAAAATAGTGGATAGGTAAACATTAATAGTTGCCAGCTACTGAGAAGGAAAGAATTTTACAAAGTGAAGCATTGTTTAATAGATACTTTTTAGAGTAGTTTTAGGTTCACAGTAAAATTGATGGGAAGTGACATGAATCTCTCAGGTTTCCCCTGATCCAAATCACACACCCCCACACCCAGGCATAGTTTCTCTCATTGTCAGCATTCTCCAGAATGGTTCATTTGCTGGAATAGAGAAACCTACATTGGCACAGCAGAATCACTCCAAAGTCTATTGTACACATTAGGGTTCACACTGGAAACTAAAGGATCTATTTCTTTCTTTAAAAAAAAATTATCCTGAACATTGGCATAATGATTTGGCTTAGGCCTCAGAAGAATGGGCATCACCCACACACACACCTGAACAATGGATACCATCTATGAAAACAACCACAATTGTCTATAACATTACCAGGATCCCAGCCTCTACCAGGGAAGACCTACCACTGTTTTGGCATTGACTTACTCCAAAGAGTGCTCCCAACACCCAGACGACTCAGCAACAGTCTGCATGCAGGGCAGATCGCTCCGCATTTAATGGTATACTGAAACTAGAGGATGCTCCACATCAGCCTGACATCAATGAAAGAAATACACAAAATCCAGAGTCTTTAAATATAAGAATCTGATACCAACAATAGCTAAAGTGTGAAAAAGTTTCACCGGGACCTTGAGAATGACTTGAGTTGGACAGACTGGTATGCTGGAACCCAGAGTCAGTCTTATGCCAATAAACTCCTGGGGTGAGGCCTTTTTGTAATCAGGTCAAGGATTTTTTTCCATTTTCCCATTTTTCTGGACCTATGCAAACAACGGTGATTGCCACTATCACACCTTTAATATATCTTTTTACTCTTATCCTTTAAGGAAAAAAAATACAACTTACTGAACTTATAAATAAATAACTGTAGTAGAATGCCTGTCTCAAATACAGGCAGGGAATGGGAAGGGGGAGGGGATAATGTTACACTGGTGAAGGGGGGTGTTCTGGTTATGACTATAACCCAATATGATCATGATACTTAAATAAAAATATATTAAAAAATAATAACCTTTTGGGTTGCAAAGCTGTTAAAAGAACAACTGAAGCACTTCACATTTATGAGTTAATTTGAGCAAACCTCAGTCATAATGAAGCGGTGCCAAATAGAAAGCTTCCGCATACCCATAGAAGGAAAGGGAAAGGCTTTTATAGGGGAGAGAGAGGAGGACTCGAAGCAAACATTTGTTTGATTGGCAACAGTAAAAATAGTTGCCTTATTTGACAATTATTCATTGGCTGTCTATGGTTAAAAGCTTGTAGGTTTTTCTCAATGTCAACAACGTTGTTCAGCTAGATTTCAGCATGTGATAGCCCCCTTGGCCCAATGATCACCTTTTAAAATGAGTTTAATGGAACAGGGCAGAATTGAGGGAAGTCATTAATCAGACTCATGCTTATTATAAGCACCCTGAAATTTGTGTGTGTTTGTGTTGATCAATTTAACCCAAAGCTTGTTTTCCATTGTGAGCTATATTCCCTACCTCTTTTTATCTACATTTATAACAGATCCTAAGTTTTCTCTCTCAACACATAATGCAAGGGAGCACTATTACAGAAGAATGACATTGTGTGTTAATATAGGCAATTAATTACTTTAATTAATTACTTTATATTATCAGTCTCTGACCCCAGGCCATTTTGATTTATAATGTTTTTATTTAAACTAATCACATAAGAAGCTCAAGTCATTAGGATGTGTATCATGAAGAATGCTCTCTTTGCATCTGCCATTTAGAATAAACAAATGTACTTTAAGATCACAGAGGACAGTAAATAGGCTGCACAGAGCCCTTCCTTCCTGTTTGGAGAGAATGACAGCAGATTTAGTCAAAGACAAAGGAAAGGTCGGACCAAGTGAATGCTAACCTGCTTAAATGAAAAGTGCCCCTTCATCAGTTGCAAAGATAAAATAGAAATAGGAGGGGTGACAGAATGAAAAGAAAGGAAAACAAATGATTGATGTATTCATCTTCTTTTCAAGATCAGTAGAGTTGATTCCAAAGTTCTTAGCATCTCGACCTAGTTCTGTAGAAATTGTGGGTTCCTCATCTTATTGGCTGGCCCGAATCTCCAGGTTTCACAGATTCCCTGCCTTTCATGGGTCACTCATGCCCCAGATTCATTATTGACTCTCTGATCTCAGTGCCTTTTTGAACATAGTCCCCTTGTTAGGGTCTGAGTAGACCACACGAGTCGGTGCTAAAAGTCAGAGACCTCCGATAATGTAAGTTGCAAAAGGGAGTTTATTCATCTAGTTGTGGTTACAGTACTATCCAACCAGTGGAGGTGACTAGAACCCAGAGTTAAACCTGCAAGCAGTTTATATAGAATTTACAGACTTCAAAAACTTAAGCATTTTCATTTGCTAAGACAATAATACAAGCATTTTACCCACTTGAATGGAAATCACAGCAGAAATCACATCATACTCAGAGTTGATGTCTCAACTTATTGCTGACTCAGCTTTGTGTCAGTGGGTCCTTGTCTGGTGGAACATTCAGATCCGCCTAGTTCTTCTATTTCAGCTGTCCTGACCTTTACAGAGTACGTTTTGTGGTTTGAGCTTTGGGCTAACCACCTCTGCCTATTGAGAAGTTACAGAGTGGAAAAATATTTTATGGTGGCTTTACTGGGGGCTTAGGTCCTAGTACCTTGGTCCTAGGCCCAGGGGGCTTTGGTTCTCACACCCTCTCCTAAACCCTCTCCTCAACCTTCTTCATTCAGGAGCTAAAGCAAAAACTGCTATACCTGAAAAGCTTCCCCAGATTGTATTTCCTTGTGCAATTGGTCAACTTCTTTTCCTCCATCCTGTAGTCACTCTGCATTTTACACATAGGTATCTCATTCAGCCTGGGTGGCACTTAGGGAGACTTTCCTTGTTCTTTTGCTGGACTATGTTCTGAGCAGAGATCAGTCCCGTACCTATTGCAGGGCCTCATGTAAAATCCTGGAATTATTACTTAGAATTGGAAAGAAATGTAAAAATGTAAAAAATGTAAAAATTTTTGTTAAGTTGTCAAGCAATATCTGCTGCAAGAATTAATGAAGGACCAACTTAGGGGATGGGCTTGGAAAATATGGGCATAAAGCCGTTCCAAACCATTATGTGATATTAGCTTTTGTAATTTTCACAACTCAGTGAAGTCAAGGTGCTTATATCCTCATTCTTATGAAGAATGAATGGAGATCACAGCAAAGGTAGATTATTTGCCTAAAGTTGAATAGTTAAGTAATAGGAGAGCCTGAATTCAAACCCAGATTATTTGTTTTTTGATATTTGGGTCACACCCAGCGGCTATTCCTGGCTCTGTGCTTAGAAATCACTCCTGCTTGGGGGACCATATGGGATGCCAGGGATTGAACCTGGGTCTGTCCTGTGTTGGCCATATGTTAGGCAAACTCTCTACTGTTGTGCTAGCACTCTGACCTCAACCTAGGTTATTTGGCTCTAATATCTATATTTGCCAATAAAATACAGTTCACTAAACGAACCATTTACACACAGCATGAGAAAGAACCTTCAAGAATGAATGAATACAATGCATTTTCTCTCTTGACAACCTCTGGAACCCACATGTGGTGTACCCACAAGGAGTGCAATTATCTTAAAGCTCAAATCCTTAATCCCAAATGGTCAACAAACATTCATATCATGTGACATTTTCAGAAAACACTTTTCTGTGTCTTTTAATGCACAAATCCCCGTGAAAGCAAAACTTTTGAAAACCAGTCCCATACTGTCACCACAATAGAGGAAGTTCTGAATTTCATCAAAAGCTGGGACCGACCATCAGGGCCCCTTCAGGAATGCTTGCTAGGAAAACCATATGTAGTCTTCATGCCTGTTCAATGGCTCTCAAGTGGCTGGGATTTTTTTTTCCTGCTCAATGAGAATGCAAAGCAGGTTGCCTGTGGGAAATATTAAAGACTAAATTTTTGTGACTTCAATGCTTCGTAAATATTTTGAATTTTTTTATTTCAATCAAAGCCCAATCAAATATTAATAAACTACCAAAGCTGACAGTTTGTTATTTTTCATTTTCCAGCCAGAATGGAATGGCATCAAGTATGGGTGTGACATGCGTTGTCCGTGGCCACAAGGCTGATAACTTTTTAAGTCAGGTTGATTTTGGAGAAAACAAGGTCAGTCCAGGGTTCAGAAACCTGTAACCTAGCCCTGTGAAATTGTATGGCAAAGTTTTAATGTTTAGTATGGAGATGATGTCCTTCCTTTTTATAATTCATTCCATTTCAAATTGTCTCATGGTTCTCCCATCTCCTGGGAAACCAAGTTCTTTGCCTTAGAGTTACACTGTGAATCCTAGGACTGATCTTCCCTTTTGAATGTCACTAGCTCTCCAGGACTGATTTTCTATTCTGAATATTATGAGCACTGTAATAGGAGTTGAGGCTAATACTTATGTCTCTGGGATTTAGGGCATCAGTAGGTAACAGAAATACCCAGGAAGAACTGACTGTCTCATTTTAGTGACATCATACTGATGAGTCCTTAGCCCTTTCATCTAAAGGTCACACTAACCACTTTTTCCAAAACTTGAAGGTTCATCATTACCTCTGGTTTTAAGCAGGTGAACTGGAAAGAAGGTATAGCAGCAAGAGCCTGGATCAGGGGCCTAAGCTATAATAGAGGGAGGAGGGCACTTGTCTTGCCCTAGGCTATTTGGGTTTTGTCCCTAGAATCACATATGGCCCTGCTGAGAGTGATCTCTGAGCAACCTGGGAATGGTCCCAAACAGATCCGAAAGCAGAAAAACTGAGTCCAGAGTTGATGCTCTTTAGTAGCTCCAGCTTTGTTTTTGCCTCCTTTGAACTCTCTTTTACTGGCTGATTCACTCCTGAAGTTCCCACTACAAAAGGAGAATAAGGCTTCCCAGGCTATGTTTATATGCCAATGAGTTCACGCATGTACACATATCATACCATGCTTGTGGGTACCTTCCAAATGCCAGCCAGTCTGGTTAAACAGCTCTAAAGCTTTCTGGAATTGGGGTTGCTGGGGAAATCACCCCCCATTTCTTGCTGATAAAAGTGGCCTTTTTCAGGGCTGGAGTGATAGCACAGTAGTAGGATGTTTGCCTTGCGTGCAAACAACATGGGACGGACCCGGGTTTGATCCCTGGCATCCCATACAGTCCCTTGAGCCTGTCAGGAGCAACTTCTGAGCACACATCCAAGAGTAACTCCTGAGTAATGCTGTGGCCCCAAAACAACAACAACAACAAGTGACATTTTCCTTGGCAGTATTTTCATCACTCTTCCTCCTGCCAACTCTCTACCCTGAGCCGATTGGGCTCCAGATGTTGCTTCTCCTTTCTCAAATTCCATAACACCTTTGATCCCTCACTTTCAATCAGGACTAATGGACTTTAATTACACACATTATCGCTGTGAGTGGGGCTTCCTCCTGATAAATGAGCTGCCAGCACAGGGTGTCCTGTCATGGCCTGAAGATGAGCAGCTGCAGAGCAGTGTCACTCCACAATTTGCTCTTGGCACCTCGGACTCAATGGATGACACTTAGCAGTCTCCTTGATGAGTGCACAGGCCCTGGTCAGCCACTGACTGCCATCAGACAATACACTCTCATGGAATTCCATGATTTGCTGTTAACAAAGAATTCCTTTCCAACATGGCTTTACTGATTCATTTCCAAGCCACTAGCAAACATAGGATCGACAGAATAATAGCACTTTTTGGTTACTTTCATATTTTCTGCAATGAAACTAAGATGAGAACCCCGTGGTATATTGACGAAAGCTTGAGAAGAGACTTTTCAGGGTTGAGACAAGCACAAGCATGACTTAGTAGCAATATATTGTTCAGCAAATTTGCATGAATCTTCAGGTGCCAAACATCTTTCTCACAGATTTTTATTCCACCCCTTTAAAAGCTTGAGCACTTAATCTCTCAAATTACCCAGTATGTCTTTATGTTTAGCGATGACTCTAAGTAAGTAAAATCGTCATGTGCTTGGCTTGAGCCAAGTACAACAAGCTCAGCTATGAATGAAACTTGAAAAAGAATGAAAGGAATGTACTTAATCATGCTCATTTTATAGACCATAGAAGAAAAGAATAAAGAATTAGAAAGGAAAGCTGGGGGTGAGGGGGACAGTGATATAGCACAGAGGGGAAGGCATTTGCCTTGCATATGGCTGACCTAGGTTCAATCCCCGCCATTCCCATATGGTTCCCTGAATCCGCAAGGAGTGATTCCTGAGCTCACAGCCAGGAGCAACCCCTGATCATTGCCAAGTGTGCTTACCACCCAAAACACGTGCATGGTTTATTAATATGGTAATTTCTACTTCCATTTGGTTGTATATAAAATATAAAGTAATTTATAATTCTGTCACGCAATAGTAGTAGATTTTAACGCCCTCAGTACCCAATGATCTCGCTCCCATGTGGACTATAAGAAAGTAAAGTAAGGGACTAAACAGTGGCCAGGAAGCCTGATCCCCCAGAGTCTGCCTCTGACAGCTGGGGTGAGGGTGAGGCACCTGACAGTGAACCTGGAGATAGTGGTGGGAGATTTTGGTGTTCTAGGGTGGGATTGGGGGTGGGGAAGCAGTATTATATGAGCATGGTTAGAAAGTATGCATACTTGTAGAAACTTTTTCTGTTTTTTTTTGGTTTCTTTTGGTTTTTTTGGTTTTGGTTTTTGGGTCAGACTTGGCAGCGCCCAGGAGTTACTCCTGGCTCTTTGCTCAAAAATCGCTACTGGCAGGCAAGGGGGACCATAAAGGATGCTGGGAATAGAACCCACGGGTTGACCCGTGCAAGGCAAACACCCCATCACTGTGCATCTCTCCGGCCCCACTTTTTTCTGTTCTGAAGGCAGCTTCTCATCCCATGAACATTTTGTGCTGTATTTGCACATGTATACGCATATTAAACATCAGAAAAAAATGTAAAAAATAAGGAACTTTAGCTAAATGGAAGCAAACCTAAAATTTAGAAATTAGTCTTTATTAGGGGATCAGGAGTGACCCTGTCTTAAAGTCTACACAATCTTGTAAATCAGCATTGCATTAATTTGGGGGAAGAAAAAAAGATAATCTTCATTTGGGAAACAGGTCCGTGTTTTGGGGAGTAACCAATAATCCCTCTTAAATAGAAAGACTCCACACTGCCCCCTCAGGTGTGTCTGCTCCATTGCAATCCACAGACTATAGGAAGATGTATTTTCCAGCAGGAAGGGGTTATTCAAAGATGGGGAAATGTTAATACAACTCCAGTGGCATCCGCATTCAGGACAACATTTCATTAGCTTATAAACTCAGATCAGGGTTGATTTTTACAGGAAAATTATGTAAACCGGTATTTTTTAAAAATATTTTTGAAGGACTAATCCAAATTTCCTAATAACTCAACCAGGTCTCTTTTAAAATCACATTTGAAATTTCTTTGTGGATAAAATATGTCAGTCAGCAAACATTCAGCATCTAAGCAAATGTAACAATATTTTTAGTTTACATAAGATACTTCTTTCCAAGGATATCAGAGCCACTCATTAGGAGAAATAATACACGTCAATTAACAAGATGTCTTATCTAACCATTGAAGCCAGTCAAGTGGGATCTACAGTTTGGCAAGATAATTAGTAAAGTACTCAAGATAATTGGCAATATAAGAATAACAGATATTTTGAAATTAAGAATAAAAGTCCTTGCTTAGATTTTCCACTGATGTATGTTGCCCCCATTTTCTTTTATTTTGGATTAGTAAGGTGCTATCTGCACAGAATAAAAAAAAATTGAGCTTAATATTATCTTTTATTTTTCCAATAGAACTTTTTGCAAGAGGAAACCTTCGAATAAGTAGCTCAGCAGCTTTCTCTGAACATATTAAAGTCTCATCCTGCCATCTAGAGGGCACCAACGGACTAGAAAAGCATTTTCTCATATATGGGTCCTAAAGCTGAAAATTGGGCGAAAGGGTAGAGAAAGAGGGCATGTATGTCAATTTTTCTCTGCGGTACTATGGTTTCATTGCCCAAAACAAACAAACAAAGAAAAATCAAACATTTTTAAAAGAATTTGAAAGAAATCTCATTATTGACTCATGGTTTGAAAACTCACCAGATCTTCCTGATACATATGACCTCCAAGCGCTTTGTCCACCGTCCATGGCAGGGAACACATGTGGCCTTTGCTCTCCAATTGCTATGAGCTGTCATTGCTATTTTGGGCATCCAAGTGTGACCTTCCCAGTTTGACTCAATGTGACTGTCTTTTCTTTCTCTTTCTCTTTCTTCCCTTTACCCGTTGATGCTTGCTGTTAGGGGCAGCTGGGTGTCACACTTCACCTAGTCATGTTGTGGTATCCACACATTTAGGCTGAAGGTCTCCTGGTTTAGTGTGTCCTCGGAGCCTGGTGCTCCTCACACATGTGCTCACCAGTGCCCACACTAAGCCACACACACACACACACACACACACACACACACACACACACACACACGGCCCATGCCAGAAGCCAAGAATCTTGGTCAGAAGCACTGGGGCTCGCACTTGTAGTCCCACATATAAAAAGTAAATACTTGGGGATGGAGACATAGCATGGAGGTAAAGCATTTGCCTTGCATGCAGAAGGACAGTGCTTCGAATCCCGGCACTCCATATGGTCCCCCGAGCTTGCCAGGAGTGATTTCTGAGCGTAGAGTCAGGAGTAACCCCTGAGCGCTGCCAGCGTTACCAAAAAATAATTAATAAATAAATAAAATAAATGCTTTTTCACTTCCCATCTCCTGACTTTCCAGATATGATTCTGATAAAAGGCTCATCCCAGGATTTTTTTATTATTTTGACTTTTAGGGCCACACTTAGCATCGAGCAGTGGCTACTCTTAAGCCCTCCCTCCATATTCATCTGGGTTGTCTATTCACTTTTCAGTTTTCTGGGACCTCTGTAGTATAATGTAGACATGACATGATGCCTTTTGCCAACACCTCTAGGGTTGTGTAACATTGTGAACTGTAATGCAATCTCTGAACTTGAGTTAATAGCAGTATATCAGCATTGCTTCCTAAATCCTAATAAATATTCCACACTAATCCCAAGTGCACAGTGGAAATTGTGGGGTCTGGGAAAGGTAATTTGTCATAAAAAGTAGCTATACTTGACTTATTTTTCTGTAAATCTAAACTTGCTTTAAAAAAATGAAATTGATGAGTTAAACATTTTCTTGGAAAGAAACAGTAGGTGTCTAGTTCAAAATAGCTTAGAAAGCCAAAAATTATTTCCTGTGGAAGGTAAATTTGTGGTTTTGCTGGGAACCTCAAATTTGGGGAGTGGGGTGGGTAGAGGCAGTGTTGAGCCACATCCAGCCACAAGCAGAAGTTACAGGGCTACTTCTACCTGTACCCAGGGGATCAAATGATGCAAGGATCAAATCAGCATCTGCCACATGCAAGGCATGTGTTTTAGTCCCTGGATTATCTCTCTTTCCTAGCCATTATACTGATTGGTACTTCTGTCCCCAAAGCATTGAGTTGCCACTGACAGATTATCAAAGGCATATGCACTGTGGAGTTGTCATTGATGGGGATGGTTTTCATTTTGTGCTTACTAGTGGCATCATAATAAAACGATGGTCTTTTTTTTTTTAATCTGTAGCATAAAATCTTTTAAGCCCCACCTTCACGGTCACACTCCTCCAGAAGCAGAAGTTTCCAGTTTCTTCCTCAAGCTAAGAAACATGAAGGTTTCTTAGTGGTAGACAACGAATCTCACCAGAATGCAGGGGTCCATATGCAGACACAAACTCACTTAGTCATTTGAAGTGACGACACATTGACATAAGCATTTCTACTGAGGATCTCATGTTTCTGTATCTGTGCGAAATGTGTAATGTGTAACCTGTGTCACATACAGATTCCAGGAAATAAAGGAGATTGCAATGCTAGTGCACTTGGGGAGTTTACGAGTGTTTTGGGTGGGATTTAGTCCCAGGCCTAAGCCCGCCCTGGGAAACCCTTGGAAATAAATGTTCTTAATGCTGTTGAATCAAAGTGGTAGCAGGACCAGATGTGGCTGATTCCAGGGAGGAATATTTCCCTCCAAAGCACAAGGACAAGTGGCAGGCACCTGTGTTCACTTTATGGTATTGTACATTGATATGCTTTATGTAAGTTATGAAATTACCAACAAGGGAATTGTAAAGTCTGGACTTTCTTTTCTACCCAGGAATTTGCACTATATGAATATCCTCTAAACTTTTTTTAAATTTTTATCAAATCACCGTGAGATGGTTAGAATGTTTTGAGTTTCAGTAATACAAAGCCTCTGAACCATTTTTGGGCGAAGAGATTTTTTTTTTTTATTCTATCAGGAATTGAAAATGAAGTTAGAGTTAATTCCTAGAATTTACCCCCATAAAGATTTAGTCTCCATGAACTAAAGTGAATAGCTTCAGCATTGTTTTTGTATTTTGAAAGCCAACTCTACCATGTATAAACCTTAGGACTCTGGGCAAGTCAGGCATCCCTGTGGAAGAGGAATAAATACATTTGCCATCATATGGTTATTGTAGGAAAACCAGTGAATAACATACTCAGCACAGGGTTTAATCTGTGAAATGCTAAGATGGTACATGTTCATATTGACTCTGGACAGTCACTTTTCTGATTCTCAGACAATTCTGTGGCTTGGATCTCCTCTTTCCAGTGCCATAGTAACTGTCCAGACCTGGATTCCAAGCCTGCTGTTTCAGCAACTGAGCCCGGTATCAGAAAAAATAGTCTTTTACTTGGGTCCCAGTGCCACCTTTTATTTAGGCAGAATTCATCCAGCTCTAATTGAATATGAAAGATAAATCAGAATAAAGCAATATTTTAATTGCTCTCAGGTATGATGTACTCTGAGCTAAATAGTGTTAGCTACCAAAATAAGGTGAGGAAACTGGAAGAAAGATCAAAAGAACTCCAGGCTGTCTCTCTCTCTCTAGCCTGCGTTCTCCCTTGACAATGAAACACTCCAGCTTCTTTGCTCTTTAAGCTCATGTTCTTTCTTGAACACATACTTTCCCTCTTCCCTCACATCTTTCTAAGGAAGTTTAGCTGAATAAAAACTATCTTGCCTCACTAAAAAATAAATAAAAACAATGACTCCATTTTTATTAAATTATCCTTCTAGAACTGGCCTGTCTTAGATCCAATGCGGGGAAAAATGAGTTGCTTCGTTTGGAAATATGGGGTTATAACTTAACAAAACCCAAAGTGATCTAATTAGCTTCATTAAATGATTCATTAGCAATAAATCAGGCAGCATTTCATCTAGCAAATAGGCCTTCTACAAAATAGAAGGCTTTTTAGTCAGAAAAAAGATTAGCAAAATAAATATTTCAGGCAAAGTCACTTCTCCTCACTTGCTGTTGCAGCCCAGGAAACTACTGAATAGCTTAAGATGATAGTTAGGAATATGTTAAAATTGCAGTTACAGACTGTGCCTGCGTGTTCGGGAATGGGGGAAATGCATTGCAGTTATATTAGGAACACCACTGCTGTAGCTGCAGTATTACAGGTAAGGTAATTGCTTTGTATGTATCTGACCCAGCTTTGATCCCTGACACCATATTGGTCCCCAGAGCCTGCATAGAGAATCCTTGGGTGCAGAGTCAGCAGTAGGTCCTAAGCACCACCGGGTGTGGTCCAAAAACAAACAAAAGTGATTCCACTTGGAATCTGCTTTTTTCTATTTTTTTAATATAACAAAGAATCTAATGATAACCTGACATAATTGTACAAAAAATAAAATTGTGGGAGTTCTTGGACATTATTTGTGTATAGAAACACTCAGCTTTGACCTGGAAAATGGCTCAATGAGCTGGAACTTGGGCTTTGTATGGGAGCTCCCAGAACCACTTAATCACGCAAATACCAGTAGGTGTGGCCCAAAGACCAGAAGAAAACTCCCGACTTCTGAAAGATTAGAAAAGGAGACATTTACTTACTCTATATTCTATTCTATTGAGCTATCCATATACTTCAGTCACCGTGTTCTCATAACCATAGTTTTGAAGTATAATTTAAATCAAAAAAAGAAGGGGAGACATATGGGTTGGGAGGTACTCTCCAAGTCTGCCATCCAGTACTAGTACTAGATGTACTAGAAACATGGCTATAATGACCTTTCTTTGGGGATTCCATGAGCACCAACTACCTGTTCCATCAACGTCATCACTGAGTATAGACCTTAATTGCATTCTAGCCTTATCTTGCCCACACCCCTCACCATTTTTTTTTTTTTTGGTTTTTGGGCCACACCCGGTAACGCTCAGGGGTTACTCCTGGCTATGCGCTCAGAAATTGCTCCTGGCTCGGGGGACCATATGGGACGCCAGGGGATGGAACCGAGGTCCGTCCAAGGCTAGCACAGGCAAGCGCCACCGCCCAGCCCCACCCCTCACCATTCTAACCCACACATTGGCCACCTGAGTGTCACCTGGGATCTGAGTTCAGGAGGGTTACTACCACTTGAATCCAGGAGGGTCACTCTGGAACATTAACTGGAATCTTCCCTGAGTACTTCCAGGTAAAACCCACTGCCCCTAAGTCCATACCCATCACCCCTCCCCAACAAAGAGAAAATTTCCCTAAGCTTAAGTGGATTTCTAATTTTTTAAAGTCTTTCTGGCAGGATTTACATAGAAAAGAAAACACTGGCTTCACTTCATATTGGAAAAGTAATTATTTATTATGACAAAAATAAAACTGTGGACTGAAAACAAATGAATGTTACATTGTATTGCACCATGATTGCAAATGAGCCACAACCTGTCTAAAAGATGAACATTCCAGAGCAAACAGCACCCTTTTTATTACTTGAGTATGTAGCATGCAAGGAACTAAAAACGTAATTGCAGAAATAAAAAAATTATGAGAACCAGCAACCCAAACTTAACATAGAAAACCGTTTTTAACAGTAATGCAACTATCAAATTTAGAACATGTTTCTTTTGAACAACTCTACCACTAGAACAAGCTTTGAAACATTTTCAAGAACTGATGTGAACGCATTAATTAAATAATTTGTTTGCTCCTAATTATCCTTATATTAATGCTTAGATATTGGACAAATATGGCACATTTCAGTTGCTTAGTTGGTATTAAGCAGCAGTTTACAGTGTGCATTGTATTTATCTGGTTCCTCCATATTATGAGAAGACTAGAGAAAACCAACTCATAATTTCAGACTTATTAATACCATCTTCTATTTGACCAAAGCGATCAATTAAGACGTTAGTTTTTTCAAAGGCTGAAACTTGAATGGGAAATGAACATAAATGTGAACAGACTTTAGTTTTCACATTGCAAAGCAAGAAGTATATCATATAGGACCTGCTGTTTCCTCTTTAATGCTCCAAAGCACATTTGTGTTAAGATGGCAATGTATGGTTATAACCATTATATTCTGATTACAACAAATGCAAGAGCAAGGCTGTAACCACTTTTAGGTTTTTTATTTAAAAAAAAAAAAAGCTGTGTAGCAGATTCATAAGGTAAAGTTTATAGCTATCAATAAAAAAATCTTAAGTAGTAATTTATTTGGTAGGGGAGAAATATCATCTAAAGATTTTTTTATATCAAAATAAAATTTCCCTAATGATACAGAAAGGTTTACTCCAAGAGAACAAAATGGGGGTGCTGAAGCCCCTGAATTTCCTAGGGAAAGTTTGAGATGAAAGTATAGACTTTTATGAATTAGGCAGAGATAGGAAATGACACAAAACCAAGGGAAACTGATAGCCATGTGATATCTGAAAATACTTAGCTGTGCAATTGCTGTGAAACAGGACTGATGAAATTTTAGGACCATTCCTTTCCCAAGGCTTTTTGTTTGTTTTGGTGCCACACCCAGCAGTGATCAGGGGTTACTCCTGGCTCTTCACTCAGAAATCACTCATGGCAGGCTCAGGGGACCATATGGGATGCCGGGGATTGAACCCTGTCCGTCCCAGGTCGGCCAGTTCAAGGCAAACATCCTACCACTGTGCTTTCGCTCTGGCTCGCCAAGGCTGATTTTGGTTCCTCTGTGTTTGGGATGAGCACTAGGCCTGTGCTGAGAAAGCGGGATGCGGCGTCTGCTGCAGGGGACACTGCTGGGAACCAGGAAGGAAACCAAAGTGCCACACAGTGAATTCAGTTCTGTGAGAGGGATATTTATGGACCGGTGGGGCTGCCTAGAAACTGGAGTGAAGCACCTTGAGGATTGAAAACTGAGGTAATTCTTAAATTGTTGGCCAGAGATAGTACAGTGGGTAGGGGTTCTTGCTGTGCCTGGCCAAACCAGATTTGATTCCTCCTCATTCCAGATGAAGAGATGAGATGAGTTCAGAACTCAGAGCTAGGAGTAACCCCTGGGCATCTCCAGGTGTGGCCCAAAAATCAAAACAAAGAAACCAAAAAGCCTTGCACATTTGTGACATGGGAATATTTCTTCTCTTAAACTCTTCTGTTCCATAAGTCACATAAAACATTTTTCCATTTGGAGAGCAAATGTAGACTATTAGTTTTAAAAAATGCATAAAATAGAAAGCACCCTCTCCCCCAAATTCTAAAATCTTGCCTCATTTTTAATTCTGTGCCCTCACTTAAAAATAATATTTACCATACAGTTCTGCTATGAAAGACTAAACTTTTTACTAATTCCTCATGCCTTAATTAGGGGCAACTATTGTTTTTTGTAGACTATTACCTTAAAAGAATTATCTTTTTTTTTTTTTTGGGCCACACCCTGTGACGCTCAGGGGTTACTCCTGGCTATGCGCTCAGAAGTTGCTCCTGGCTTCTTGGGGGACCATATGGGACGCCGGGGGATCGAACCGAGGTCCGTCCTAGGCTAGCGCAGGCAAGGCAGGCACCTTACCTCCAGCGCCACCGCCCGGCCCCTAAAAGAATTATCTTAAAAAGAATATTTTTAAGATCCTTTCACTCCATATTTATCTGTTTCAAGTTATTTTGAATTTTGTTTCTAGGTATGCTCTAGAATCCAATTCATGCTTCCCAAATTAGATATATTTAAAACTTTATAAAAATTTGAGATCTTACAGTATTTTAATATCAAAGCAAAGGAGTTGAAGAGGTTATCTTACTAGCCTTCTCCACTTAGCTTTGGATAATAGAACTCTTCAAAAAAATATTTTGGAGGAACCTCACATTTAGATTTCAGTATTCAGAATAACACTAAAGAATAAAGTGGGGTGAGGCATTTCTGAGAGAACAATAAAAACAAATTAACCTTGAATATAAACTACTGTCAGATTTATAAATACTGATATATCGGCTGCACAGCCTTGCTAATACTAGAAAGGCAAACAATGAATTGTGGTGACATTTAAAATCAATAAACTGGGCTAGAGAGTGCTCAAAGAGAAGAATGAGCAAAGGGGACCCAGGTTCAATCCCCAGCACTGCAGAGGTCACCAGAAACTGTTGGGAGTGATCCTTGAACACAGAGCTGGGAGCAGGCCCTGAACACCACCTGCTATTGCTCCTCCCATCATAAAAACAATAAACTATGGACAAAGTAACAACTTTCATATAATTACCAGGCCTGGAAAAATAAGCAAGGCATCCTCTAGGAGAAAGAATTTCCAACACACAGCGGTGGTGTTTTATAAGAAGCAGCTTAATATCAATTTCTTAGCAATATGGCTTATCTTCTCTCTTTTGCATCGTCAGTAACTATTAGTTGGAACAGAAACTGGGCAGTATTAACTGATACTTTGTTTTCTTAATTGTAGTCATGAGTTAAATAATGGAGATGGGGCTCAGTGTTTAAAACAAATTTAGTTTCATTCTCTTTGATCCATGGGCTACTGTGTAGTATGTATTTGGTTGTCAGCTTTAATAGTGCTTCAGGATTCAAGACTAAAAACCACATGATGTGTGGGAGCTCTGGTTGACTTCAGTTCTACAGTAAAAACAATGGGAAGGCCAAAGACAGTTACTGATCACTAAGATCAGCGAAGGCCAAATTAAGATTCAGATCTACCTAGAAAATCAGCAGACTTCCACTTGATCCAAACCAATGTACTTTTAACGTTACTCTAGCAAATTACATGATATCTTCTAGAATTAAGCTGGAGGCAAAATGTTTTGGATTCAAATCCTACAGATTAAACTGTCTGGCTCAAAAAGTTGGCCTTTATAGATAAATCTCCATGGAGCTTACCTATCTGTAAGTCTAAAACATTTTTTTCTACTAATACAGTTTCATACAGTTAAGGATTAAAATAGAAACTAATGAAAAGAATTCCATTTGTAATATGTCCTAAGATACCATTATCAAAAAGATTTTTTTTAAAAAAAAGCTCTTAATATTTTAAATTTCCTTCACTCTGTGAAACGCATAACTTTAGAGAATATTTTGCTTACAGATGCCTATACTTACTGTTTCATAGGAAAATAACTTTTCTCTTTATGCTATAATGAATTTAATATATGCTGAATCAAAATTAATATAAATGAATATAGCTATAAAGGTGATAGAGGTGGTGCCTATTAAAATTAATTTAAACAATGAAATCTAAATATTATCATTCCTTTAAAAGACAGTGAATAAAATGAAGCCTTTAATACATACCCTAACACAGAAACTAAAAGTTAAAAAAGTAAGTATTTAAACAGAGCTTTTCAGCAGATTATGTATAATTTCATATTTTAAGGAATTATATTATACAGTTATAGATATTCCCATATAAAAGGGCCTTTAAAACAGTTCTCAAATGGATTTTAACAAGAAAAATAGGTTCATGTATGAAGAATACAACATGTTCAAAATCAGGAAAAACGCATTTGAACTTACAAAATAAGTATACTTTGCTACAATAACATGTTGAAAATATTTGTAAAATTAAACTTATCTTCAAACTCCAAAGAATAACTTCTTGTAGATACGTTCATGGCTTTAGAAATGTTGCTGTTGCTGTTCAACCAAATTGAAGTGTGGAAAAGAAAGGTGAAACCTGAATTTCACTGTTACTTTAATTAGCTATAATGTCAAGTCCAAAGAACATAGTGCACAACTCAGAATTTATCTCAAAAATATGAATAAAGGCACTAATTACAAGCTTTATTTTTTTAATCAGATGATACCTTACATTTGGTGGATTGATGGACCTAGAATGACAGAATCTATACTTTAGAATCTACTTTGCTTAGGTCTAACATTCTCTTGGAGTAAAGGATAATAATTTTTCATATTACTCTAAGAGGAAATCTCTAATGACAACGTATAAAATACTTTTTTGCTGTCTTACACAAATTTTCAATTTAAACTTTTCCCAATCACTGGCATGATAAATGCCGATTTCATCTTTAACACACAGCTTATGTAAATCCTTTCTAATTTTAAATTAACAAAATCCTTTTAAAAAGGATTTAGAAAATAAAATGTACTTAAAAATTAAATAGCAAACTTGAATCTATACTTGTAGCTGACAAAATATAATCAACCATTAAAAACACTTTTAATATAATGCTGATGTGGTAATATAAAAAATAACTATAATTTGATAGAAGAAACTCGAACAAGCCAATCTTTAACATACATAAAAAAACACATTTCATAATGAGAATGAATACAGGAATAATACGCACACTTCTCAGGATAGATTTAAGAGAGCTACCCTCATTATTAAGGACTAAATTATATAACCAAGATAGAAATTCCAGCAAAGTGTACTTGTAGGTAAATGGTATTTTCCTAATTCCTCCTAACTCCCACACCACATATCCACCATAGGCATCCAGAATTATTTGTCTGCTTTACTCTCATGGTCTTGTGATTATGGGTTATATTAAAAACAGTAAAAACTCCTCCACCTGATATAGAACCATTTAAGAAAAAGATCCAAAACAAAATTACTACACAGCTAATTCCCTAAATCCAGAAGGTTTTACTCTTTCATCTGTAAGATGTATTATCGTTCGTTAAATCTATACCAAAAAAACCCAAACATTATCCCATCATCTAAATTAATAAGACTAAGTTGAAGAAATCAGGAACATCTAAAAACAAAGTAAAATTTAAACCAGCTTACAAACAGTATTAACATAACAATTCTGAAAGGGTACTTTAATATCCTTGGTGAATACTGAATTCTATTTTTGATCCAAACAAAAACATGAATACTGTTAAAACTAAGTGTCCTCTAAATACATATTTTCTCCCTTTCATTAAAAAAATAATAATGACAGGGCTAAAGAGAGAATAGAGTGGCTAAGGCGCTTGCTGTGAATGTGACCAACCCAAATTTGATCCCTAGCAGCCCACCACCAGGAGAGATTCCTGAGTGCAGAGCCAGGAATACTGAGCACAGCTGGGTGTGGCCCAAAAACAAATCAACAACAACAACAAAAAATTTTAAATCACATATTTAAAGAGTAGAATCAAAATGTAAACCTGTCCTTCCCCTTGAGGACTGCACTATTTAAGTGATTATAGCTGCCGTGGGCTCTAATGCTAGTCTATAAAGTTTTGATTCTGACTTGTCTTCTTAACTCTTTAACTTCTTTGTTGACAGTGTATTGTAACTGAGTCTCATGTTAAGTGGGATTCCAAATATTAAGATTAAAATTCAGCAGTTTCTAGAATCCTGCAAAGGTGGAGAATATTGAGGCCTAAGTGTGAGGATGGCCACTGTTCTAAAGCTTGTTTGCAGTAAAGCTTACAAGGCAGAAAGAAAAACCATGTCTAGACTATAGGCTGCTGGTGGTAGAAACGCTAGGACAGGTACAATAATGTCTTAAGAAATAAAATGAATGATTTCCTAAGCAGATGGGATGTTTCCTTGCAAGTGGAATAGTTGACTTTTTTTACTGAGAAAAATATGGTTTTGTAGTAATAGGTAGTAAAATATATTCCAAGTGTTTTCTTTTAATGCTAGTACTGGAATGCTTTACTTGTTTCCAGTTGTTCTACATGGACTAAATAATGTGGTACTTTTTAAATATCAGATTTATCCAAAATATTTACCATTAGAGTTGGGTTTTCAAACATTTTATCTCGATTAGCATGAGTTGTAAGCAAAAAGGAATTCAATTCTGCTAGCTAAGTAGCCTGCTTAATTTCAATGCTAATAGCAACGTAAATTTTTCCATGACTTAGTTGGGGGAAAAGCTAACACATTGAAAGGCAGTTCTGATGTTTTTCATCATGTACATAACATTTTTTGTTTTGTTTTGTTTTGTTTTGTTTTGTTTTGTTTGTTGGCCACACTCAAGAGGTACTCAGGGGACAATGTGGTGCTGGAGATCAAACCCAGACCTTCCAAGTATGCACTAGATTCTCTCTTTGAGCAGGTCTCCCCAGCCCCCATATCTCTGTGTACATCTAGAAGATATGTATCTTCTGGGCCAATTTTATTATTCTGTAGTAAGTTCTGTCCAGAAAATAAGTGGTTTTGGAGGGAGCAAATGTTTTGTGTGCTGGCCTGTTTGTAAGCAGTACTTATGATTTCCACTATTCCACTACTGCTCTGTCAAACCATTAATTTTCTGGTGGTGGAAAGGGGTGTTAAATAAATGAAAGAAACCGGTCATTAACGTTATTACAATACTGAAATATAACATTAGACCTATAACAGTCATTCTTTACAAGGTAGTAATTGAATCATTAGAATAAGCAGTCAGAAGAATTATGTTACTGAAAATAGTTATACATTACGACCATCCAAATGAAGATTAGTGCATTAAAAAAAAGTTAAGAAAAAAAAAAATCTTTTTTTTTTATGTTCCAGTTCAGCTGCACTTGATTCAAGTGTTGCTCATAGAGGTTTGTGTTGTTATAAATTAAACATGCTGCTGCCTTAGCAGCCAAAGGTACTAGGAAAAAAATGTTCATGTCACAGAATAAATAGAGCAGTCTCTTTCGAGCCCCAAAGTTATCTCACACCAATCCGAGAGGTCATCCACTCTAGGCCTTGGCATAACCTGAAACAAAAGATAGGAGCATTTTCAAAATGGACAACCTAGGACAGAATATTTGAAAGCAAGCTTATTATTTTTAATCCTTAACCAAAGGTTGGTACTAGAATGATTATACTCTATCGTAAGTGGGAACATTCAGGCAACACTATGGTAAGTGGAATTTTTACATGGAAGAAGTTCTTAAAATTATATTAATCAGTTTAGTAATATGGGAAATTGTCTAAAACCCATCTTGAGGATATAGCCAAAGGGGCTTGCTTGCAAGAATCCTTCTATTATGAACTACATCAGGAACCACTATAGAAAATATCAAGAACTTGTGGCATCCTGGTAGCTGGGACCGGAGCGATGGCAATAGAGGTAAGGCATCTGCCTTGCAGTGCTAGCCTAGGACGGACTGCAGTTCAATTCCCTGGCATACCATATGGTCTCCCCAAGCCAGGAATGATTTCTGAGCAAAGAGCCAGGAGTAACCCCTGTGCATCACTGGGTGTGGCAAAAAAAAAAAAAAGTATCAAGAACTTTGGGCTGGAGTGATAGTAGTGGGTAGGCAAGGGGTTTGACTTGCATGTGGCCAACCCAGGATCCATCCCTGGCATGGTCTCCCAAGCAGAGCCAAGAGTAATTCCCTGAGTGTCACTGGGTGTAGCCACCAACCAGAAGAGAAGAAAACAAACAAAAAAATCCAATGGGATTGGAAAGATAGTACAGTGGGTAAGGCACATGCCTTGTATGCAGCAGACTTGGGTTCGATCCCAGGCATCCCATAGGGTCCCCAAGCCTGCCAGCAGTAACCCCCGAGTACTGCCAGGTGTGGCCCAAAAACCAGGAACCAACCAAACAAAAACCCAAAACAAACTCATCAAGAACCTCTTTACCTTATCTCCCTTACACCCATTGGTACTTACCCTTCTCCTGTTAAAGCACAGCAGGACTGGATGTGCCAGGGATGGTCTTTAATGGAACTAAGGGTGAGGTATTTAGAGATTTCAGCTGCTGTCATACACCCCTTCATATCTTGCTTATTTGCAAAGATAAGGACGGCAGCCTTCCTTAAATCCTGCAGACAATATGCAGTATTTACTAATGTATGAATTATCACAATGAAAATTCATGTTTACTGCAGCAGAGCTTATGCACTTAGAATATTAGAAACATATAATCAATTACAAGTAGAGCACAGATGAACTCTGTTATCTTCACACATGCAGTTGTTAAAAGGAATGAATGAAACATGCATACAAGCATGGATAATTCACGGAGAATTGGATGAATAAATCATCTCATACTATGAACCTTTATGAACACAATGTAATTTTCTGTACAGCTAGCAGATACAAACCAATGTGGTAAAAAGGAAGGAAAAGAAGAACTTTAAGGCGTGGTCCTAAAGGTCCCAGGCACTGCCAGAGTGGTCATGGCTGTCCCAGCACCACAGGGTGCTGCAGAGAGAGACGGGGAGTGGCTCCTGGGTACCCAATCATTGCAAGGGAGGCTCCACACTCCCTCATTCTCCGATCAACATTATAAGTTTGTATTGTTAATATGTTGAAGGAAGAGCCTGCAGTATTGGATTACTGAGAAGATTTTCTAAACACATGGAAATACCTTTCCACTTGAAGAAGTTTTGCAATTTTCTAAAAAGTACAATGAACAGTTTTCCAAGAAATGTTCCACAGTTTCACCAATACATACAATCTCGTGAATGATGAACAGATCAACATGAATCACTGAAAAAGCAAAACCAGTACAGACACTTCATTCCACTATTTATTTGCTTTCGATATTTACCTCGTGAGCCAGCATTCTGTATAATTCTTCTTTTGTAATAGCTAGTCGTTCCCTGTCAATGCTATCGACAACAAGAATGATGAACTAGGAAGACAATTAAAAAGAAAATTAAACAGGATCTTGAAGTCTGCTGCAAAGTTACTTTCAAGTGACAAATACTTTCTCTTCATATGGCATCATCACACTAAAGAATAATCAACTTTTCATCCTAGTTTCCATGATATTAAATCCTATCAATCAGTAAATCTCAAGTGTTAATAAAGATAATTAATTTATAACTTTAACAAGTAAAAACTCAGCCCAATTTTTTTTTCCCCTGGGGAGAGGACAAACACAGTCCCCCACTATCATAAATTATGCAGTCGAGTTTCCCACATTTGGGGAAATTGCAAGGGTCAGCATGCCCAGAGTGTAATGGGTGAGCCTCGCCCTGGGGAAACCACCTTCCTGATCATGGAGTTGCCCCTGCCAGGTAAGTATAGCCCCAAATTTTTTGTGTGTGTGTGTGTGGTTTTGAGTCACACCCGGCAGTGCTCAGGGGTTACTCCTGGCTCCATGCTCAGAAATTGCTCCTGGCAGGCAAAGGGGACCATATGGGAAGCCGGATTCAAACTGATGACCTTCTGCATGAAAGGCAAACGCCTTACCTCCATGCTATCGCTCCGGCCCCCCCCAAATTATATGTTTAAAGTGATATTTAAATATATCGTTTTTCATAATTCTAAGATTTATTTTAAAATGGGCCGATTAGAAGCAATTTTTAAAGCCACAATAATTTAAAGAACACTTTCACTATCATTAAAAAGTTGTGCAAGTCTGGGACAAAGTCACATAATTTATCCTAGTGTTGGATTTCTCTAACACTGGAGACATTCTAGTACCACAAGGAATCGATCTCTTCCGGGTGATGAGACGCAGGGGATCAAACTGCAGAATCTACCCAATCAGTATCAGCTACCAGTTCTTTCTATTTGCCTTTCTGTTTTAATTTGAAAAACCTCAAGAACTCAGCGGTCTGGGGTGCGTGGAAAAAACCTAAACACAATCCTCATCCAAATCATGAGCATGGTCCTGGAGTACACTGAAGAATGAATGACCCTAGGAGAAGCCCCTGAGACCCACTGGATGTGACCCACCCTCCAAACAAAATATAGAAAAACAAGCCTCCAAAGTAACCTGGGTTTACCTCTGTGTTGGAGTAATATGTGTTCCAGGATGACCTCAGTGACTCCTGGCCACCAATATCCCACATGAGAAAATGCGTGTTCTTCACAACGATTTCCTCCACATTGCTTCCTATGGTTGGAGATGTATGAACCACTTCATTCATTAAGCTGTGAAAGACAGACACCATAAAAACTCATAAATCTGGAGAACCTGAAGCCAATCTGAGCTATTCTTAACAAGCATCTACCTTCATTATTTGCGGCAATCATGGTGGTCATGAGCATCAAAAACTAGGAGCTCGGGGGCCATTTTATGCTAACAAGTATCTAGGTCAAGAACAACTTCTGAAGAAAGCATGTGTTCTCATTTTATAAGATCCAGAACGGAATCAATGGGCAGAAAGAAATGTTGTGAGGTGGCTTTGGTGGGGCTAAATCTCCAACATCACGTGCCTGTGATCAGAACAGAGTCGATGATGACCCACCTCGAAAGGAAGAACAGGCTTCTAGGTGATATTAGGACACTTTCAGAGGAGTGAGTACTGAACTGTAGGTTACCCAGAATACTGAAAACTGCATCCAGGAGAAAACAGATATGGCTGAACCATAAAAACTGTCCCAGTAGTCTCAAACAGTAAAACAGATTCAGAGGTTCATTCAGGAAATATGCACTTGCCTATTACATGCTGGTGGTTTGAGGTTATGTGCAAAGTTACTCTGACAGTGATGATAGGTTTCTGAAATGTTTCTGTGTCATGTTAAAAGCTAAGTCCCATTAAAATACTTAAAAATCAATGACTCTTTTAAAAACAAATATTCAGGGCCGGAGCGATAACGCAGCAGTAGGGCATTTGTCTTTCACACAGCTGATCCTGGACGGACCTCGGTTCTATCCCCAGCGTTCCATATGGTCCCCCAAGCCAGGAGCAATTGATTTCTGAGTGTATAGCCAGGGGTAACCCAAAAGCGTCACCAGGTGTGGTCCGAAACACAACAATAACAACAACATCAAATTCAGGGGACAGAACGATAGCACAGCAGTTAATGTGTTTGATTTGCATGCAGCCAGCACAGGATGGACTCTGGTTTGAATCTGGCATCCCAAGCCTGCCAGGAGTGACTTCTGAGTGTAGAGCCAGGAGTAATCACTGAGTGCTGCAGGGAATGAGTCAAAAACAACAACAACAACAACAACAAAACTCACAAAAAAAAAATTCAACTCGAGATCAGCATGAATTAGTAGCTCCTTAGCAAAGTACTGAAAAAGAGATTACACATTGCTAAGTGATAAATATTTCTAGAGAGCTGTCAGCTGAGATATTTAAGATGGGGTAGGAAAAGCTGAAGAGCTAGAACAGTAGTGGCTAAGGCACTTGCCTTGCAAGTGGCTGACCTGGAGGCAATACTTAACACACAACCAAGGGTAAGAATGGCCCCCCAAAAAGCCCCCCCCTCCAAAGTCAGGAAGAGAGAAGCTCCACAATGGTGCATTGTATTTTATAACTATCATTTTAAATCAGAGATGAACAGAGAGCCCTCACCACTGCCGAAGGAGAAAAGATGGGACTAGCAGTGAAAGAAAAAGGAAAGCATTTCTGATAAGTGAATTGAGGGGCCACTCATCTTGCCTTTAAAATGTTAATATACTTAGACTTTTACCCCAGCTTATTACTTTTCTCTTCTTCAAACAAAACCACGCAACTTGAACTAGCTAGTCCTGCCTCCTAATTAGAGGGGGAAATAAGGGAGGCATCAAGACCAAACAGGTGCAAGACTACTATGTAGTAGGATAGGTACATAGGGGACCACATATTCTAGCAGCCCTGGAGGTGAGGGAAGAGGATATGGGAAGTAGGACAAAAACGGAGGTGTAGGGAGGACAATTTGGTGATGGGAATCCCCCCTGATTTTATGTAAATATTTACCTAAAATATTATTATCAACAATATGTAAGCCACTATGATCAAAATAAAAATTATATTTTAAAAAAAAGTTAATATACTTTTCTGAAAAATATCTAACTACTGAAACAGTAAATATTTCCCAGAGCGATCTTCCATTTCTTTCAGAGAAGTCTGCTGTGTCGAATTTCTGATCTATCAGGAGAGCTGTGAGAACTTTCCGGGTACAGAGGCTATTCACCTGAACTTCAGTGTGGGGAAGTCAGGCAAAGTGCCCATCCTACCCCAGCCCAGCACTGAAGTTTCGTTAGTGTCACATTCATTGTTTCTTTGAAGATCAGAAAACAAGGGTTTGTAATAGACTTAGCAAATATGCAATCTTTGATCTTTCTTACTGGTTTTTGGCTGTCACCCATATTAGAGGTGCTCAGGGTTTATTATCATCTCCATTCTCATTTTGCTGGGTAGCAAACTCACATCTGCTGCTCATAAGAGTCCTGCCCATTGTACTATCTCGTTGGCCCCTATTTTAAATTATTTATTTGTTTATTTATTTCTGTTGGGGAGAGGGAGGTTTGAGCCGCACTCAGCTGTGCTCAGGACTCATTCCAGTGTCTCACACACCAAAAATAACAACACACTCAGGACTCATTCCTGACTGCTCATGAGACCTTAATATAGTGTTGGGGATCGAACGGGGGTCACCCACAAGCAAGACAAACATCTTAACTCCTATTCCTTCTCTCCAGCCCCCATTCATCACTTTTTAAGTAAATTTGTGTTTGGGAACATTTTAAAAAAATCATATATTTGGGCCCGGAGAGATAGCACAGCGGTGTTTAACTTGCAAGCAGCCGATCCAGGACCTAAGGTGGTTGGTTGGAAGCCCGGTGTCCCATATGGTCCCCCGTGCCTGCCAGGAGCTATTTCTGAGCAGACAGCCAGGATTAACCCCTGAACACCGCCGGGTGTGGCCCAAAGGCCAAAAAAAAATAAATAAATCATATATTTAAGTTTTTGCCACTATTTTAGATTTTACCACTATTATATATTATATATAATAATATATACTATATATTAATATTTTACCACTATTATAGAATAGTGGTTTCTTATTAGTCATATAAATAAATTCTAATAAGGAAAAAGGTATAAAGAAACTCCCATACTTACAATTGATAGAGAATGGTGGTTTTCCCAGCATTATCCAGTCCCACTATAATTACTTTGTGTTCTACAAAAAAGAAAACAGACCATAAGCATTTAACACTGCATCCCACAATAACATGTTTTCAACACAATGATGACCAGGTTCTGAATGCGAACCAGTAAGTGGATACTTGGTTGTTACTGAGAGAAAGAAAGAAAGAGGCTGCAAAGTAAGGAGGCATCTGGAGGCTCTGGCCTTCTTCCTTTACTTACTTATACAAGAAAGGGGGAGAGAAGGGTTTAAAAAGGAGCACAAGAAGAATCTGGTCGTTTCCAGAGAAGCAAAAAGTGACAGTGAACCCATATCCTAATATTGACACATGGGCATAAAATTAAGCTCCAAAAATAGGAGTTCCCCAGCTGCTTGCCATCTCTGAGTACCAAATAAGCACTTTTGCCAACTGTTTTTACACCTGGATGTTCCCACCAGTGGTTTTCTTTTTACTTGATCCAACTGGAAAAGTTTGCCCGAATTGCTAGGAAGACATGTCTACTTTCAAATGTTTCTCATCCCTTCCGATAATTTACGACTAAGTAACTAACCTTGAAAGCTTTTTCCATCTGAAGTTGTTTTGTTTTGGTTTTGTGGTGTCTGGGATGGCGCCTGGGCCTCACACATAGACATGTGGCAAGTGCTCAGCTACGCTCCAGCCATGACCCCAGTTTGAATTTTACAGCTTTTTAGAGTATGAAAAATCCTGCTATTTGTACAAGAACAGTTAGCTCCCCAATACACACTTGCCATGACAGAACAGCCACACTGTAGTATTCTGAAACCTCCAAAGAACACAGGAAACTCTTCTAGATGGCATTATAGATAAAACAGCATATATTCTTATAGAATGTATTAAGAATTCCCCCTTCTGTGGGGCTGAATGCTTAGAAATCTAAGAACCTTAAAATCTCAGAACCTCCATATAAACCTTAAGGGAATACATAAAGAGGTGCACTAGCATAAACGATTGCTTTGCAACCCATGATTTGATATATCTCGTCAGAGCACTCACTACCCTTTGCTCATCTCAAAACGTGGTAACTTTGGTTATATGTGGAATCAAATGCTTCTAACCTTCCTCATCTATTTACTCTGCATCAATCTCAAGGAGGTCCAGGTCCAGGATTCACAGGCAAGTTTGTGGTGATCAAGTACCTTTGCAGAGGTCAGGGCTGTGACATTAAGAAGCAGAGCACAGGGGCAGATCAATAGATAACACAGTAGGTAGGAAGTTTTCCTTGCACGTGGCTGACCCAGGGTTAAATATCCCTGTGGTCCCCCCGAACCTGCCAAGAGCCTGCCAAGAGCAATTTCTGAGCGCAGAGCCAGAAGTAACCACTGAGTGCCGTCTGATGTGGTCCAAAATCCAAATAAACAAAACAAGAAGCAGAGTGGAGGCCTGCCTTGGCGCATTCCAGACTGTGTGGCCCATAAGTAGCACCACATGTGGCAATATGGCCCCAATTATCTCAGGGTGTGGCCCCAACCAGTTAAAAACCCCATCTTTTCATCTCCCCATGACCAGTGCTTCAGAGCTGGGATTCAAAGAACTAATGATTAGGTCTTCTGGAAGGGCTTTCACTAAGCTGCTTTGTGCAAAACAAAGGGTGTTTGCTTACTAGAACTCATGAATTCTCTTTCGAGTCTTTTTTTTTTTTTTTTTGATAGCTCCCACCCCGGATTTCTGATGCAGCCAATGTTACCTGTGGGTGCCCTATACTCCCTTCCAGTATAAATACAAGAGCACTCCTTAGTGGAGATGCAATCAGATTTGCTTGCAACCCCGGAAGTGCCAATGTTTGTGAAATTTGGGTCACAGTTACAAAGTCTGCCAGCCCAACATCTAGAGACACCACAGTTCCTGCCAGGTGTGAGAGGAAAGGAAGAAAATCTAGAGGCCAAGTCAGAAAATCCAACCCGGGGCAGGATCTTTTCAGATGTTTTACTGAGGCAGCTGCAGAGGCATACCCAGAGGTCATGCTCAGACAGTTCTGCTCCTAACTTCATTTTCTTTTCTTTTTTTTTTTTTTTTGATTTTTCTTGGGGGGAGCCATACCAGGCAGCACCCAGAGGTTACTCCTGGCTCTAAGCTCAGAAATCGCTCCTCACATGCTCGAGGGACCATATGGGATGCTGGGAATCGAACCAGGTCCGTCCAGAGCCCTACCACTGTGCTATCTCTCAGGTCCCTCACTTTCCTACTGTAACTACTGTAACGATCACAACACTTCTAGGGAATGCATCACTTGGAAAGGTGGGGCTCCTGTCTGAACTGAGTCAAGGGTCGTAGATCCTGAGGGGGACAGAGTTTAAAGATCACTAATGTTGACTTCATTTCAATTATTTGACTCAAGTCTTTTTCAGATTCACTGAGAGAGAAATATAGCAATTAAGACAAAACATTTTAACTGTCTCATGTGTATTACCTATTGATATATATATATATATACATATATATATATATATTTCCATCAGGTAAACTAAGGCCTATCTATTGAATTAAAAATTATCAACCCAAATTCAGATAGCAAAACACCAACAGAAAGGGAATAACTTTGGAGGGGGCACAAGGCAGTGCTCAGGGGTTACTCCTGGTCTGCAATCAGAAATCACTCCTGGCAGGCTATGGGGAACATATGGGATGCTGAAGATCAAAAACTGGGTTGGCTGTGTGCAAGGCAAATGCCCTATGTACTGTGCTATAGCTTAGGCCCCAGAAAAGGGACAACTTAATTGCTTGAGGGACAGTCATACAGGGAAGCAAATACTACTCCAGGCCATTGCTGTAACACTGAGCCATACCCCTGTGTGTAATTTGGGGGGGGGGGGGGGAGAATCTCTTAAGTATCAATATATATCTTAAGATATATCAAGAATCAAGTTCAGAGGAGATTTTCAAAAAAGTACAGAATAAAGGCTATTTATATACTCTTGCATAACTACTTTTTCCTTCTTCCTTCCAGTACCTTCCTGGTATTTAGCTATCTGCTTACATCAGTGACCAGAGACTTCAGGTCACAAATGTTAGTATAAATATTTTTATCTATTCAAGGAACAAGAACAATGTGGATAATAACATTTACTCTGTACATGTACATATACCCTGCACACAGATGGAGAATGTGGTTTTCAAGCTATTGTGTGGACTCCACAGTTCCAGACAGGTCACGTTTTGCATGCAGGACGCCCCTTTGGGCTGGCCCACCAGAAATGCACCGAGGTGGGAGCAGCCCTGGAGAACTGCCACATGTGATGCTCAGACAACAACCAACAATGCTGACAAGTGGTGCTTGGGTGGGAAAAGTCCATGTGGGCCAGAATGAGAAGTCATCGCCAGGCTTTAGCAGTGGCTGGGGGAGTCCAGGGCACCTGCCCACCCCACATCATTGTGGGGTGTGGTCCTTCTTTAAAATATAAAAGTGCCTCCACAGTACTTGGTGGTATGATTGAATCACAGTGTCCACCAGATTCTCACTATAAATGTGAAGTCCATATATAAGAAAGCACTACTACATGAAAGGAAAGTTCCTTGTGCTTGAAAAACCTGATGTTATGACATATGATATATATCATATATATGTAGCCTTCTGCCCTTTTTAATCTGGAGGTCATATCCATTTCTTACTATTGACTGAGCTACTAAATCATTTCTTCCACTTGTCACAATTACTGAAAACAGACAGGAAAAGATGTTTATAAGTCTGTTCAATCTGTATTGCCTGGCAACAATCCTTTCTAACCGTGAATCTACTTGGAACCACACAATTACATCCTTTCACTACATCACCTAACTAGTGATGTGTATGTAGACCCTATGGTGTCCAACTTCTAGCACTTCAAAAGACTCCACGAAAATGAGGTATCAAGCTGACAGCCCCAATCGCCTCCTCTCAGCCAGCCTTACACAGGCCAATCACATGCATACTATTAAAGTCTTTGTTTAGAACTCATTTTGTAAATATAAAAGAATTAACTTCTTTATTCGTTTTCTGTATATTATAACAACCACTCTTTTGTTACAAAGTACTAGTGACATATGCATGGGATGGAGGAGTTTATTCAATATAAGATTTGGTGACTTGAGGGCCTGGAGAGAGAGTACAGCAGTGTTTGCCTTGCAAGCAGCCGATCCAGGACCAAAGGTGGTGGGTTCAAATCCCGTGTCCCATATGGTCCCTTGTGCCTGCCAGGAGCTATTTTCTGAGCAGACAGCCAGGAATAACCCCTGAGCACTGCCGGGTGTGGTGTGACTTGAACGGTAATTCTAATCTTGGGTTCAGATACTGCCATGTTTTCATAATGCTAATGAGACAG
This sequence comes from Suncus etruscus, assembly GCF_024139225.1. NCBI lineage: Eukaryota > Metazoa > Chordata > Mammalia > Eulipotyphla > Soricidae > Suncus > Suncus etruscus. Next base: position 24,131,677 of record NC_064854.1, on the reverse strand, counting down.
AAAGAAAAGTGTCTCGCTCATCATGAGACTGTTGTGTTGAACTTCCTGTTCCACTAGGAGTCTCTTTTCTTCCATACCCACAGCCCCTCACCCACACACATTTCTGAGAAGTAAGGATGTTCAGGGCTACTGACCTCTATGAGATCCAGTGCCCATCCCAAGACATGGTGACCAATACGAGGTGAAGGGAAAAAGATCCAGTCACCAAGACTGAGATGAGGCTTTTAGTGCTTTCTGGGAGTTAAGACCCTAGGCTAGATCCCTGGCAAATGCATAAACAAAAATGGAGGGCAAAGAGGATGCACAAAGTTGCAGGTGGGACATGGATGTATGGAAGCCCACACACTCGCCTGTGTGGGGCTCTGGAAGAAAAGGGACAGCAAAGGAAGTGAATGCAAAGGAAAATAAACAAACAAATGCATAAGTAAGATCCAGTGCTGGGCTTCTGCTTTTTTGGATTTTGATTAAGAGTTGCACAGAAGTTTCTTTGCAGTATGGTTATTATATGTTGCTCATTCACTTGGATCTTGTTAAAGGCTGACTTTTTTTTTTAATAAACATGGCATAATTAGAACAAAAAACAGATGAGGCTTTAAAAGAGGACAAGGGGGAAGGAAAGATACAGACAGAGCAAGTTCAACCAGCTGAATATACACTTTTCGAGGAGGAGGAGGAGGAGGAGGAGGAGGAGGAGGTGGAGGAGGAAGAGGAGGAGGAGGAGGTCCAAATTCAATTCCTAAGTAGCACAAGAACTTCTGAGCACTGAAGCAAACAATCACAACACTTACTGAATTTAAAAGAGCAATTTGTTGTTGTTATTGTTGTTGTTTTGGTTTGGGGGCAGACCCATAGGGTCAAGACTGATTCCTGGTTCTGCACTCAGGAATCAGTCCTGGCAGGCTCAGGGGACCATTATGTAGAGTCAGGGATTGAACCTGTATCATGCGAGGCAAGTACCCTCCCCAGTGTACTGTTATCTAGAAAACAGGAGAAAATGGTGACAAAGGAGCTTCATAACCATGGATGAGGATGACCGAGGGTCATACTCAGCTTACCTGGCCTGGGTACCACCAGTACTGCTCTGAAAGTACCTCATGGTGTGGGGGCTCAGGCCTGGGTTTTGGTCTGGGTATGTTACTGTTTAAAATAACCCAAAGTTTCTACTCTCAAAAATATTTACTGTATAATCTTTAATTGTATTTTAATACAAAGCAATAAAAACATTGCTAATAATCTTAAGGATAAGTGACACCTGGAATCCAATTATTAGCTAAGATGGTAACAAGATATTAAACAGGAATATTTTAGAATATCAATGTTTTCTGCATGTAAGTTAATGCTGTCCAACAATCATTCTATGGGGAGGTGGTACCATTCCTCATTTTACTGATGAGGAAACTGAGCATTGGCTTAAATAATATGCCTCCAGTCTTATTCCTGGGAAGTAAAGAAAATCTGAAGCCATGTTATATCACAGCAGGGACAGCATTTGCTTTGAGCCTAAATTACCCTGAGGTAATTTCTGAGCCCAGAGCCAGGAGTAATCTCTGAAAACTGCTGGGTGTTGTCCCAAAACCAAAAAACAAAACAGAACAAAAAATCAAAATCAAAGATGGAGCATTAAACTCTCTTGTAATCACCTTAATACTAGTTTATATATTATGGCATATTAGTTATAAGCATGCTGTTAAAAGAGATGTTACTTTTAATCCCTCAAACATGACTTGCTTTTCAATGCTTGAGTGTTGCATCTATGAGTGTGTAATATAGTTTGCCTCAATTTAGTTATAATAGAAGAAAATATTTTTCTAGTAAATACTAGAAAACTCTATTTTACTTTTTTTTTGCTTTTCTCTGGGGGGGGGTCACACCCAGCAGCACTCAGGGGTTACTCCTGGCTCTGCACTCAGAAATCACTCCTGGCAGGCTCGGGGGATCATATGGGATGCCAGGATTCTGAACCACCATCCTTCTGCATGCAAGGCAAATGCCCTACCTCCATGTTATCTCTCCGGCTCCTCTATTTTACTTTTATTTCAGAGTCCACCTAAGGCTGGAGTTGAACTCAAGTAGGTAGGCATGTATCTTGAATAGGTTAAACTCTGGGGGTTCAAGTTCTGCGAGCCTGTGAATGCCGCTTCCTCGCCTTAGCAAAAAATGGAATCTTAAAGTCTTACAAGAAGGGAAACTACTTTCTGGCAAACAGGATTAAAGTACAAAGCAAGATGAGTAAATTAAAAACTGTCGGGAAGTTACAGTTCTTGAAAGTTAAGAGACCAGGATAATGTATCTAAGGAAAAACCATGAATTCCCCCTCTTTCCCCTAATCTCTAAAGCAACATGAAAAGTTTCTACTAGGCACAGGAAAACTAACTTAAGTGGATCTCCAGAGGCTAGGATTTGAAAGGCAAATAAGATAAGGGAGGGAGACTAATTCCAGTTTTCAGCCAAGGGATCATCAAATCAAGAGCATGAAGAGTGAGAGCATTTGGACACAAAACTAAAATGAAGCTTCAGCGGTGGTTCCCTTATTTACTATATGATCTGACAGTTTTTATTTCAGGTTTCTATTTCAGATTGTTTACTCCGTGTATACGTATATGTGAAGGGGGATGCAACACCTCTGGACCACACCCAACAGTGCTCAGGGGTTACTCTTGGCTCTGTGCTCATGGATCACTCCTGGTGGAGCTCCAGAAACAGGATGAAATGTCAGAAATCAGATCTGAGATGGACAAGCAAGGCATGCGCCTGACCTGCTGTATTTATCTCTGGCCCCTATCCTTGCTTAAATGCTGGTCCTCACTGAACTGTATAAGTCATTCACAATTATAGTCAGCAATTTAATTTAGGGGGAGCTAACCAGCTTACATGCTTATATTGAAAAACATAAACGTGGGCCCGGAGAGATAGCACAGCGGCGTTTGCCTTGCAAGCAGCCGATCCAGGACCAAAGGTGGTTGGTTCGAATCCCGGTGTCCCATATGGTCCCCCGTGCCTGCCAGGAGCTATTTCTGAGCAGACAGCCAGGAGTAACCCCTGAGCACTGCCGGGTGTGGCCCAAAAACCAAAAAAAAAAAAAGAAAAACATAAACGTTTATGAATTCAGTTAACTTCAGCAAATTCTAAATGGAATAGAAAAGCCAGGTTATTAATGGTTAATCTGCTGAAAACCAAAGATAAAGAGAAAATCACAAAGGTAGCATGAGGGACTAACAGGCTACTCAAAGAGCAATAAAGACAGGCATGCTGCCCAATTTTTTGGCAGGAAAAAAAAATGGAGGCCAAAAGTCAATGAAATGACTTTAAAGCAGTAAATAAAATCTTAGAAGTCTCAAAGAAAAGGGGGGAGGCGCGTGAATGGTAGCACAGCAGTAGGGTGTTTGCCTTGCACACTGCTGACCCAGGACGGACCTGGGTTCGATCCCTAGTAACCATATGGTCCCATGAGCCAGGAGCAATTTCTGAACACAGAGCCAGGAGCTATTTTTGAATGCAGAGCCAGGAGTAACAACCCCTGAGTGACACCAGATGTGCCCCACCCAAAAAACAAAACAAAACAAAACAAAACAAAAAGTCATACTCAGCAAAAATTCTAGAATGAAAATAAGTAAAAGTATAATCAGATAAAAGAACTAACAGAATTTATCACTAGCAATATGTTAGCACAACAATTCCAAGGTTCTTTGTTCTGAAAGGCCAGAAAGAAATTCAAAATATAATAAGTAAACATTAAAAAAATTACCCTCTAAAACTTTGAAGTACATATGACTCCAAATATATATGTCTCCAAAAATGGTGTATAGCTTGTAACATGTGACATTTAACATACATTTTACTGTGATTGTGAACACTTGTCCCTTTACAACTTGTTTTTAATCCAAAACAAAGACCTTCCCTGGCTTCCTCTTACCTGCCCCCTTTCTTTACATGTAAAAGGTCTACCTAGATGAGACTAGTTCAAGATAAGCCTTTTTGTCTGCCACTCTCCCCCAGTGCAATTGTGGATTGAAGTGCTTAATAAAAAGACCGCTGAGTTTGGCTGGCTGATCCACAATGTTGGAAGCTCCCCAACCACATGTGTTTTACCCTCTTAAACTTGGCCTGGTTTATTTCCCCCAGCAACCCCTGCTCCAGACCCATTTTTTCCCCTGGGGTTGAATTAGGGCATCGTGTGGAGCCCCACAACCATGGAGAGCACAACTGCAGCTGCAGAATTCTCACACTTTACAAATAGCACATTATTTGTTCAACTAGATGGCAGAAAGGCAAGAAAGTTGCAGACCTCAGGACCATAAATAGAATGCAAAGCGAAATTGCTAAAAAGGGTCAATAAATTAGTTAAACCAAAAGAAATTGGAAAGCAAGACTAGACTAACAATATAAAACAAATGCAGTAGTCTTTTTTATATAAAGCAATTCCCTGTAGTGATAACAGGGATCCCTGAGCTCTGCCAGATGTAACCCCAAAACAAAAATCTCAAACAAACGTCATCCAACACACACACACACACACACACACACACACACCCCACTTTTGGATACCTCTGCAGAAAATTTAAAAGACGTGCTTCATAACAGTAAAAGTAAATCACAAAAGCATAGCGCGCGGGGGGGGGGGGGGGGGGCGGCCCAGGTGGGGGAAAAAAAAAGATGTGGTAAAGCAAAAGCACTTTTGAAGAAACTCCTAGAATACCAGCAAAGATAGATTAGGACCAGTACAGCTGTGTACCCAGATCCAGTTCAGAGCAGGACTGAATACTGGGAGGAGAAAAATGAAGCATCAGACCAATGAGAGGCAGGGAATGTGTGCAGGGCAAGTCTGACAGCGTGAAACCATTTAGATAAATGTGCAAAGAAAATCAAAGCAGTGAGATGCAATTATTTACTCCAGGAGGAAACTCTTCTGTTGAAATAATGGCTCAGCAGTAACAAGACTTGGCTAGGGAAAATGATGAAGTCTGCCCCAGGACTACATAGCAACTGAGAGCACTTAGCGTGTGTTCTCAAGTTCAAGTACAACACAACGAGCTTGATCTAGGCATCTCTCTTGTTGGGTCTGACAGATCTACTAGTGTGTGATTGCAGATGCTGCACTGCAGCCAGGTGCATGGTGATGGCACCACAAAAAAAGGGAGGGAGGGTGCCTGTGAGCAACCCAGCCAGGTGTGTAACCCCTAGAGAAAGCATCTCAAGTAGACATGCACAAAGCCTGGTGAGCACCCAGGCCCAGTATGCAAGCACAGCCGCCTGATGTACAGGCAGGCCAAGGAAGTAGGCAAGCAGCCCCCATCATAGAGCAATATAGACAGCAGTAGAGGGAGGAAATTCAGACAAGGAAGAGAGAAATGACGATGTGAATGACACCTTGCCATGGCCACCCAAGTTTTCATTTCCTTTACCACAGACAAATGGTGGTAAAGGCTTAAAACATATTTCTATTTCTCAGCAATATGGGGAAATGTCTCTAAACCAAGGCGGAAGGGGAAAATGGAGAAGAGTAAGAGATTTAGGCCCAAAGAGATCATACTACAAGTAGGTTTAGAGCTCATATGTTCCCCCCAAAGATACCGGGAGTGATCTCTAAGCACAAAGCCAGTACTAAACCCTGAGCATCACCAGGGATGATCCCTCCCAGCAAAAACAGAATTAGAGACTTGACCTTTGTGTGCGGTTATTCCAGGCTTTGTGTTCAGGAATGATTCCTGGTGGGGCTTGCGGAATCCTATGTGGTATCAGGGACGAAACCTAAAGTTGGCTGTGAACAAAGTAAGTGCCTGTTGTACTCTCTCGGGCACTTAACCAACATATATATTAAGATTTGAAGGGGCCGGGCGGTGGCGCAAGAGGTAAGGTGCCTGCCTTACCTGCGCTAGCCTTGGACAGGACCGCGGTTCGATCCCCCGGCGTCCCATATGGTCCCCCAAGCCAGGAGCGACTTCTGAGCACATAGCCAGGAGTAACCCCTGAGCGTCACCGGGTGTGGCCCAAAAACAAAAAAACAAAAACAAAAACAAAACAAACAAAAAAAAAAGATTTGGGGGGGGGGCAGAGTGATAGTACAGTGGTAGGGTGTTTGCCTTGACCTGCCTGTGCCTGACCTGAGACAAACCCGGTTAGAGTCCCAGAATCACAGATGGTCCCCTGAGCCTGCCAGGAGGATTTCTGAGTGCAGAGCCAGGAGTAACCCGGAGCTGGGTGTGGCCCAAACCCCCCCCCCAATTTTTTTTTAATTTGTTGAAAATAAGTTTAATTTTGATATAAAATTTAGTTTAAAGATACATTGAGGCCAGAGATATAGTTCAAAAGGTAGTGTTTGCCTTGCAAATACCCGAACTGGGTTGGAGATCCCTAGTATCCTTTAAGGTCCCCTGAGCACTCCCAGTATTAATTACTGAGCACAGAGCCAACTAAGCACTAGAATATGCCCTTAACATCAAACAAAATTAAAAAAAAAAAAAAGCTTAATAGGGGCCAGAGAGATAGTCAGAGGTAAGGCATTTGCCTTGCATGCAGAAGGTCAGTGGTTCAAATCCCAGCATCCCATATGGTCCCCCGAGCCTGCCAGGAGCGATTTCTGAACATAGAGCCAGGAGTAACCCCTGAGCATTGCTGGGTGTGACCCAAAAAAAAAAAAAAAAAAAAAAAGTTTAATAAGACTTTTATTTTTAGTGAATAAGATAAAACTTATGACTTTTAATGAATCCCTAAGGGGATTTATTAAAAGAAACATGAAGAACTGGTAGTAAACAAACTTATAATTAGAGGTATAATAAATGTTTATTCAAAAAAAAAACAGGAAGGTAAAACTAATGAGAGCTACAGTAGAGAATAGGAAGCCCTTTCTGGCGAGTGGCATTTGATCAGAAATCTGAACTGTAGGCAAGTATGGATAGAATGTTTAATAATGCAATAAAGTTGGATCAAAAGGCTTCAAATGCTTATGGGAAATAAAGATGATTAGATAATTAAATTACTATCAATGTCATTTGGTTTTGAAGATCCCATATTAGTAAAAGTATTTCATTTAGAGCTGGAAAGAGTTTAGCACATAGGTGCTTGCCTTGTACAGGGCTGACTTGGGTTTGATCCCTGGCAGCATATTTGGTCCCATGAGTGCAGTCGAGTGTGGTTCCATGCACCACCTCTCTCCCCTAAACTCAAACAGTCCTTTCATCCTTAATTCCCAGAATTACAACAAGAATTGGTGGGCCCGGAGAGTTAGCACAGCGGTGCTTGCCTTGCAAGCAGCCGATCCATAACCTAAGGTGGTTGGTTCGAATCCCGGTGTCCCATATGGTCCCCCGTGCCTGCCAGGAGCTATTTCTGAGCAGACAGCCAGGAGTAACCCCTGAGCACTGCTGGGTGTGACACAAAAACCAAAAAAAAAAAAAAAAAAAAAAAAGAATTGGTGACCACAGCTGGAGCAATAGCACAGCAGTAGGGCTTTTGCCTTGCAAAATAGCTGACCCAGGACAGATCTAGGTTCAATCCCTGTCATTCCATATGGCCCCCAAGCCTGCCAGGAGCTATTTCTGAGTACAGAGCCAGGAGTAACCCCTGAGCACTGCCAGATGTGGACCAAAAAGCAAAAAAAAAAAAATTTAAAATTGGTGACCAGAAATAACAGAAAGATATCCACAAAATTTTTAAAACAATTTTAAAAAAGCAATACTCAAATTCTAATGTGAACTTAAAGAATACATGGGTTCAATTGATACAAACACATATACATAACCTCACAGATATGCAGATATGTAAAGACAACCATATTTTGGAATTATGGGGCCACACCTGGCTGTGCTCAGGGGGTTACTTATTATCATTACTTTATTTATAGGTGCCAAAGTCATTAGTCTTTTATTTTAAAAATTTAAAAAGTGCAGAGCATATAATTAGTTTTTAAGTTGTTTTTCTTTTGGGGGCCACATAAGGTGCTAAGGGCTTACTCCTGGCTCTGCACTCAGAGATCACTACTGGCTTGGGGGGCGGGGGACTCCTATGTGACAGCAGGGATCAAACCAGATTGGTTGCACACAAAGCAAGCATCATCTTGAAATAGTTTTAAAGCATTAAAGTATGAAAATACTCTTCCCAGAATGATACTGAGTATATAAATTTTTGGAACTTGATACTCTAAAAATGAGAAAGGAAAAAAAATGTCAGGAAAACATTGGAAGAAAGAAAAAAGGGGCCATTTAAGGCCAGAAAAATCACCTTGATGTGACACCCAGACCCTCACTCTAATTTCACTGGCCTGAGATGCAGTCTTGGAAACATCATTCTAAAATACAGCCAAGAATGAGTGGTTTGAGAATCTGTCAGTGGTGAAAAGATAAATGCTGAGGCTGGAAGTTAATTTTGTTGACACAGAAAGGGAACTACAAGACAAAGGTACCAATTTGTTCACATTGTTACATTATTCCCTTGCTTTAAAAACTGTACATACAGTAACCAAATCCTTCATTCAACTATTCCCAACTTTCTTCATGTGTCTTCCATTGCATAGTATCAGTCCTTCTTTTGAGAAAAATATGCACCTTCAATTTAGCCTGCTCGATAAACTTAATTCCTAGTCATTAAAATCCAAACACACCTTTATCCTTCTATGAGCCACTTTATGCTTATTTATATGCAGCAATGTCCGCTTTATTTTACTTATCCTGAAGAGTAAGGAACTATGTATCATCCCTGTTTCTAAGTCTATCTCTTTCTATGAAATGGGCATCTGGGGGGTCTGAGAGATGGCATAGGGGCGTTTGCCTTGCACACGGGTCCCTCAGTTTAGATTCCTGGCATTTCATATGGTACCCTAGCTTGCCAGGGGCGATTTCTGAGTGCAGAGCCAGGAGTGACCCCTGGGCGCTGCTGGGTGTGGCCCAAAAACCAACCGATAGATCGAGCAACCAACCAACCAAACAATCAATCAATTAATCACTACAGTTTTAAATAAAGATCTGGCCTATCACTGGCTGTTGCAATTAGGGAGTGAACAAAAATTAAAAGAATAAATGATATTAAATGAAAAGAAGAGCCTCAAACCAATCTCTTTAATAGGAGAGTTAAAGAAAATCCTGAATGGGGATGAACAGTTAGGGAGCAGCAGCCTATCCTAAACTTTCTTCAACCCCCTCAACTTTCTATTTACATCCTAATTTCAGTCTTTTGGGGAAGCCTCAGAAAAAAGGAAGTGATGAACAGCAATAACAAAGTAGAGCGAGCAAAAAAGTGAAATGGGACCAGTTGCACAGAGGGAATTCCTAGTGTCTCTACAATGTTCTCTTAAATGATGGGAAAAAGATAAACACGGGTTTCATTATTTTTATAATAGTCGGCATATATTTAAATGCTCCTTTACTCAGCGGTGAATCCATATAGCAAGGATTAGAACCAAAAAATAAAAAAAGCCAGCTGAAAAATGATATCACAAATATCTGGACAGTAGCCACCAGGAACTTAACAGCTCCGGCCACTTCGGAACGACTTGAAAATATCTGCCTACACGTATATATTTACCAAGGTCTGCGTGTGAGCTTACATAAAACTGTAGCTAGAAATCGGGGTTATTTTGATGTTAACAGTTTCCAGAGCAAGCAGATTCCTGCTATTTCATTCTCTTCTCGGCGTTTTAAATCCCCCCCAAAATAAAAAGCAACAACCAAACATATTAGCGGTGAAAATAAACATCGTAAAACATTGCTTTCTATCACTGCCTTCATGCAGAATGCAAACCGGCTGCCATCCAGAAACTGATTTCAAGGGATCGAGAAAACACGGTACAGGAATACCCCAAACTTTACCCACTGCCAGGCCCCATTTATAATGTGGCTGGTTTCTCACTTGGGGAGACATCACACCTCACTCTGACTCAGAACAGGTTTTACAACTTCTAGGTGTCTAATTGTCCAGGAGCAGGAGCCCATAGAGAACCAAAACGTTTGACTTTTCCAGCACCCGAGGATCTGGCTTGGAAGATTTCTGCAAACTGGGGTGACTGGGGTCCGGACCACTTGTTGGGGGGAGAGGGGGTGGGGAGGGGGAAAGGGAGAGAAAGAGGAAGGGGGAGGGGAGAGAGATTGGAGAGTGAGATAAGAGAAAGAGTGAATAGGAGTGAATAGGGAGGGGGGAGAGATTGGAGAAAGAGAGAGTGTAGAGGAGTGGATAGGAGAGAGGCACAGAGAGAAATAGAAAGGGAAAGGGGAGAGAGAGAAAAGAAAAAGTGAATAGGAGTGCACAGGAGTAGATAGAGGGGGGGAGAGATTAGAGAAGAAATAGGAAAGGAGGGGAGAGATCAGAGAGAGAAGAGAAAGAGTGAATAGGAGTGGATAAAAGGGAGAGAAAGAGAGAAATAGGAAGGGGACCAGAGATTGGAGAGAAAAGAGAAAGTGAATAGTAGACAGGAGAGAGGAGTGAGAGAGGGAGAGAGAGAGGGAGAGAGGGAGAGAGAGATGAGAGAGAGAGAGAGAGAGAGAGAGAGAGAGAGAGAGAGAGAGAGAGAGAGAGAGAGAGAAGACAGAGAGAGATCGCAGGCGAGGCAGCTCTGGCTGCAAGTGAATTTCGGGGGGGGGGACACCCTGGACTGTCCGGGGTCCGAGAGCCAGTCAGACCCTGGGGGTGTCCAGAAGGGAGAAGAAGAGAGAGAGAGAGAGAGAGAGAGACAGAGACAGAGACAGAGCGACAGAGAGAGAGACAGAGAGAGACAGAGAGACAGAGACAGAGAGAGACTGCAAGCTCTGGCTGCAAGTGACAGTTTCTGGGGGGGGGGGGGGAGGAGACCCTGCAGCGTCCCGGATCCGAGAGCCAGAGACCCTGGGGGTGTCCAGGAGGGCGGGCGGGGAAGAGCCCCCGAAGGCGTCCAGGTCTCCCAAGCAGCTTCCCGCTGGGCTTCGGGCCCCGACACCCCCTGCCGCCCCCAGCCCCGAAGGCTCCGATCGGATCCTCCTCCCGTCCTCCCTCCATCCCTCCCCGCGGGCCCCTGGGACAACCTGGAACCCGGAGCGGCCCCGGCCCCTTCCCCGCGCCCCGGAGCGAGCCAGCCCCGCCGCCCGCCCCGGCCCGGCTCACCTTGGTTACAGAAGAGGCTCCACAGCTTGGTGAAGATCAGCCCCATCATGGGCCGCCCCGGCCGGGTCGCGGGGTCCCCCGGGGTCGCTCCCAGTCCCGACCAGATAGACCCGAGCGTCCTTTGTTCCGCGCGCGCTGAGCCCAACGGCGACCCGTAGCCCGGCGGTCGGAACCCACCTTCTCTCCAGCCGCGCTCAAGCCCCGCCCCCGGCCCGCCCGCCAGGCCACGCCTACCCGCCCCCAGGCCACACCCCTCGCCGCCGGGCCGGAAGGTTGGCGTCTGACGTCAGCACGCTGCCCTCGCCTCAGCCCACGCCTCCTACGTGGCGTTTCGTCGGACTCATTTCCGGTGGGCGGGGCCGCGCGATGACGTGTTGAGGGAATTTCGCACCGGGCTTGTCTGTTGTCCCTAGTTGCTGGCAGATCCTAGGGGAGATCCCCTCTGGGAATTCTGGAACTCTTTTTTTTTTTTTTTTTGAGGGGGTGGGGGCTTGGGGTTCTCAGGGGTTCTGTCTCTCTGCTCAGAAATCGCTCCTGGCAGGCTTCAAAAGGACCCTATGTGATGCCGGGATTCGAACCAACGTCCTGCTGCATGCAAGGCAAATGCCCTACCTCTGTTATCGCTCCAGGCCTGATCTTGGGCGTCTTGGAGCCACTGGCTTTTCAGTTGCATGACGACCTGTGTTAGGGTTCAAGTTGAGAGTCCAAGGCCACCTCCTATCATGCAAGGTTGCAAAAGGGAGTTTTTTGGGTGAACCTAGGTCTGAAGCCTGAACCCACTAGGGGAGACTTGGCAAGGACCCCGAGTCCAATCTTCAAGCAGTTCATATACAAATCACAAGCAGTAAGAGTATAATTATTTCATTGGTTAGATAATTAATCACTGATTTCTTTGGTTGTCTAGGGATATTCCTAGTTGTCAGGGGAATCTGATACAGAACCTGGTTGTTGGGGGGGGGGGGTATTCTGGTTCAGACCCTGGCTGTCAAGGGTTACTCTGATTCAAACTTTTGTTGTCAAGGGAGCCTTTTTCCATGACGCCAGCTTTGGTTTTATTTCTGAGTTAACTCTTTCTCTGCTTTCAGCCAGGAGTGGAAAAGTACACCTTATTAGGGTTTGGGCTTGGCTTACTCTAGTGTTCCTTATCATGGACTTAGGGGAGAATCTTGGTCCTTACACCTGGTGGTTTTGTTGCCTACACTTTTGTTAGGCAATCGGCAGTTCTCCAAATCCACAAGATTTATTTGCATCTTCAGTTCGCCAAATGAGAACTTTTTTTTTTCATTTTTTATTTTCTTAAGTGACAAGAACGTCCTGTAAAATGGGACCCCATCATTTGGACCGGGCTCCGGTTCAACAAGAAAGAAAAAGCTGTAACCAAGGGCTCCAAAAGAAAAAGAACCAAAAAATAAAACATATCTCATATGAGATATGAATGAAAAGAATGAAATCTACTTATTCTGTTCCTTCAAAGAAACTTAAAAGCATCTTCCCAGAAAGCCACTGGCTGCTACCACATTCTAAAGTGAATTCAGTTTATTTTGATGGCTCAGTTCACTCTGTTGTTTCCTTTTCTGGTTTAGGGATTCAGCCCTGCCTGCACCTTTTTCTTTGGGAGCTTTCCAGGACCTCGCAGTAGTGTGTGGCGCTGAGGAACCACAACGTCTTTTTGCCCTGGATAAAAGGAAAGCCAAGTGTCAAACCAGTTCTGTTTGTAGGGTAGTGAATCTCAACTTTTGGGTATAGCAGGCAAGTTACACCTCCAATACAGAGGAAAAGGGAGACACTGAGTCTGCTCAGTCAGATTCAACTTTCAGGCCCAGGAGTGGGTCTAGAGTAGTGTTTGTGTTTGTGCACAGAAGGAAACAAGACACACTTCTAGCCCGTTTTCATTCCCAGCTAGGCTTTAGATCCTTGGCTTATTTTACTTCAATTGTTAGACATGGATTAAACTACACTCAGTTTTTTCTGGCTTTCAGATTTCTAAGAAGTTTTGAAATTAAAATATATGTATATTTTCCGAGCCTTGTAGCAAAAAATGAGTTGAGAACTATTTTCATGATTGTCTTATGATACTTTAGTGAGAGCAAATTTAAATTCTTTAATTCGTAAAATAAGTGAGTGGATTATAGGATTATATAGAGAAAAATAAATGGAAAATTTAAAGAGAATTAAACCCTCTTACTCCAAAATTTATACCCAAAATTTTACCTAATCTTCCTTAGAGTTAATAAACTAATTGCACAAAATACTTGAAGAAATTGCAGCTGGAACTGCGTCCAGGTTACTAGTTAACGAAAATTAAGAGTGAGTGAGAGTGAGTCTGTGTTCCTGTCTGTGTCTGTCTTAAGTCAGGAGTTCAGGAACAGCATGTTCAGCCAACTAGAGACAAAGGTACAAAGCAAAACTTCTAGGTGGTTACGATTATTTCCACTGTCACTTTAGTCATTCCCAGAGGCATTCTGATAACAAGCCAGTTTTCCTAGATTATTTTCTTTAATCTCCTGTCTAGTCATGAAATTAAATATTAATAGACTAAGACTTTACATTTGTTTTTGTTTGAGTTAAGTTTTTGAGTGCCACAAATTGAAAGTTAAGATTATAGGATTTTTTTTTTTTGGTTTCTCCCCACTCCTTCCCTCCCTTGGGGTTCAGAACAATCATTTGAAGTAGAGGGGCTGAATGACCCCATATGACTATATTCCCAAAAACATTGTCTTTAGTTTAGAGAATAGATGTTCACCACCTAATTTAACTTTTTTTTAAAAGTATATATTTATTTCATGTTCATACATGGCAGTGTTCAGGGTATGCTTCTTGCTCTGAACTCAGGAATCACTCCTGTTGGTGCTATGAGGCCAGGGATCGAATCCAGGTGAGATAGTGTGCAAGGAAGAGTCCAACCCACTGTACTATTGCTCTAACACCCAACTTCACATTTCTAAGAAGCTTTCCACAACTTGTGACCTAGACAGCACTGTCATTTACAGCGATATCTAGCCAAGGAGAGCATTTCCCCTATTTACCTGTGCTGAAAGTGTGAACTCAAGTATTCCCTTTCTCTAGTTTACACAGATGTTCCATCTATTCAGCTCCTTATTAATCTTTAAGTCAATATATTGGTGTCAGGCACTAACTCTGCAGCAGATAAAGCCTCTATCCCAGGGGTCTCAAACTCGAGGCCCTCCATACAACATTTTGTGGCCCTGCCCTAGAGGAATCATTTTTTGTTTTGTTTTGTTTTGTTTTAGTTGTTTGGGTCAAATCCCCCAATGTTCAAGGCTTACTACTGACTTTGCACTCAAGCATCACACCAACTTTGCCTCCTGTGGCCCACAGGTAAATTGAGTTTGAGACCCCTGTTCTATCCTATTGGAATTTATAATCTACTTCAACTCGTTCCTTTGTCAGGAAACAAAAACTGGCAAAAAAGTTGTTATTTCATCAGAGCATTTCTGATGAAGAAAGGTGGAGGGGATTCTTGGAAGACTTATACAAAGGAAAGGCTTTACCCATGGTATTTGGGGAAGGACCTGAGCAAATTATCTATCAATCTTAAATTCCTTGGTTTTACAATGTCTTTTTTGGGTGGGGATGGAAGTGGGGTGGGGGAGATGTGATTGACTTAACTGTTCCTCCCCCCCCCCCCCCAGTCTTCCCCAACCTTTGTCTTACCCGGGATTTTAAGCCTTGTCTGAAAAAGCCACTTGGGTGAGTTAGTCTGCTGGGCTATCCTGTGTACACACTGCTAAATACTTTTTCTCATTGATGCCAGGGCATACCTAAGCTTTTAGGGGGGCTCAGCCCACCTGATGTATCCTCAGATTTTCCTGGTGGATAGAACTAATATAACCCCAATGGGGTTCCTCAAAAGGCCCGCTGTGGATGCCTTTTTCCCTTGTGGATGATTGAGGAATTTCCAAAGAGATGCCTGGCATTACATTTTCAGCCAGTATTTGACTATCTCTCCTTTGTATATATCAGGCAAAATAATAGCCTCTATCAAATAATTTGACTCAGAAATTCCAACACCAAAGTTTATTTGAGAACCCCTTTTTTCTGGATATAGTCAGCCCTTAAAGCAAAGACAATTTTTTCCCCTTTTCAAATATGTCCTTTGCAGCTGCAGTTTCTGGTAATCAAGGGCTTAACCAGAATACAGATTTTGACTTTTGACCCTCCTTTAAAAATAGGGAAGCTCATTCCTGGGGATTTGGTACCGCCCTTCATTTAACCTCTAAAACAATAGAGTCCAGCCTAGAAAGACCAAGTTTCTAGATATTTCTTACTTAATCCTGATTTTTGCATTTAAAGTAAGCTTGCAAGGGGTTACCTTGAGTTGTATGACCTTCTCTCTTGTAACTTAGAATTTTTAGTCATACCCATTGCTTAGGTATTGCCATTGTTGTACTAGGCTTTGTGATTACAATTATTCTTCACCTGTGGCTAATTTTACCCCTATAAATTCCCCTGCACAAAAAATTAAACTTGTCGCACTCCTGCTAGAAATGTGTTGACCCCACATATACTGTGTGTGGTATCATTTCATATTTTTTTGTTTTTGTTTTTGTTTTTGGGCCACACCCGGCATTGCTCAGGGGTTACTCCTGGCTGTCTGCTCAGAAATAGCTCCTGGCAGGCACGGGGGACCATATCATATGGGTCACCGGGATTCAAACCAACCACCTTAGGTCCTGGATCAGCTGCATGCAAGGCAAACATCGCTGTGCTATCTCTCTGGGCCCATCATTTCATATTTCATCCACTCGTGCTCCCGCTTTCCTATCGTGTAGTGCTATGACCCACGAGAATTGCTGAGACGCAAGATGTCTACAACACATTGATATTCCTGCTGCTTGTTTATTTACCCAGCCTTAAAGGATACCCAAGGATTTCTTTTTCACGCTGACCCTTTTTACTTTTCTCCTAAAATACAGACTCCAAACATTATTGGTACTAAGATCATCACAGTGTCGAGACAGCACAAAAATTCCTTTGGACATTTGTAGACTCAATGGAATTTTATTGCTTTCAGAGGAATTCATAGAAGAGTCCCAAGAATGCACTGAAGATCTATATTACTGTGGAAAAATGTGATGTTGGTTTTAGAAGCTAGGTTATGGCAGGAGTGTGGTTTCATGACAAAATTCATAACTCACATACATGAGGCCTGGGTTCTAATCCCTAGCACTGCCAAACAAAAGGGGAGGGAGGAACCCAGATAGCTAGGTATTTATCCTATTTCTTTTTTTTTTTCTTTTTCTTTTTCTTTTTTTTTTTCTTTCTTTTGGTTTTTGGGCCACATCGGGTGATGCTCAGGGGTTACTCCTGGCTGTCTGCTCAGAAATACCTCCTGGCAGGCACGGGGGACCATATGGGACACGGGGATTCGAACCAACCACCTTTGGTCCTAGATCAGCTGCTTGCAAGGCAAACACCGCTGTGCTATCTCTCCGGGCCCTTATCCTATTTCTTGAGATTAATTGTGAGGCCAGGGAGTGGGAGCCTTCTCTGAAGAGAATGTTCACCAGTTCCCCAGACATACAATCAATTAATCTTTGATAAAGGTGCAAGAAATGCAAAATGGGCCCAGGAAAGCCTCTTCAACAAGTGGTGTTGGGGCAACTGCTCTGCCACTTGCGAAAAAGTGAATACAGACCTCCATCTAACACCATACACAAAGGTCAAATCCAAATGGATTAAGAACCTGGATATCAGACCTGAAACCATAGGTATATTGAACAACACATAGGTAAAATATTCCATGACATCGAGACTAAAAGCATCTTCAAGGCGGAAACAGCACTCTTCATACACGTGGAAACAGAGATAAACTGATGGGACTATACTAAGCTGAGAAGTTTCTGCACCTCAAAGGAAACAGTACCTAGGATACAAAAGCCACCCACAGAATGGGACAAACTATTCACCCAATACACATCAGACAAGAGGATAATATCTAAGATATACAAGGCACTGACAAGACTTAACAAGAAAAAAAATCTAACCCCATCAAAAATTGGGAAGAAGAAATGAACAATTTCTCAAAGACAAAATACAAATGGCCTAAAGGCACATGATAAAATGTTCCACATCACTAATTATCGGGGAAATGCAAATCAAAACAACAATGAGCTACCATCTCACACCACAGAGACTGGCACACATCACAAAGAACAAAAATAATATGTGCTAGTAGGGATGTGCAGAGAAAGGAACTTTCATTCACTGCTGGTGGGAATGCCATCTAGTATAGTCCTTATGGAAAACATTATGGAGATTCCCCCCAAAAAACTGAAATTGAGCTCCCATATGATCCAGCTATACCACTCCTCAGGATATACCCTAGGAACACAAAACTGCAATACAAAACCCCCTTCCTCACACCTATTCATTGCAGCACTATTTACAATAGCCAGACTCTGGAAACAACCAAGATATCCTTCAACAGATGAAAGGCTAAAGAAATTGTGGTACATATATACAATGGTACACAATGGAATATTATGCAGCCATCAAGAGAGATGAAGTCATAAAGTTTTCCTATACATGGATGGACATGGAAACTATTATGCTGAGTAAAATAAGTCAGAGGGAGAGAGACACACACAGAATAGTCTTGCTTATCTATGGGTTTTAAGAAAAATAAAAGACATGATTGTAATAATGCCAGAGATGAGGACCGGAAGGACTGGCTCACGATATGAAGCTCACCTCAAAGAGGGATGAGTACAGTTAGAGAAATAATACATGACAATGTTAATGAGTGAGAGAAGTAGAGTGCCTGTTTCGAATACAGGCAGGGGGTATGGTAGAAGGAAGATGGGGGGCATTGGTGGTGGGAATGTTACACTCGTGGAGGGGAGTGTTCTTTTTGTGACTGATAACCAACTACAGTCATGTTTGTAATCACAGTGTTTCAGGGGTCCTCAAACTTTTTAAACAGAAGGCCAGTTCACTGTCCCTCAGACCATTGGAGGGTCTGACTATAGTAAAAACAAAACTTATGAACGAATTCTTATGTACACTGCATATATCTTATTTTGCAATGAAGAAACAAAACAGATACAAATACAATATGTGGCCTGCAGGCCATAGTTTGAGGACCACTGGAAAGACATTTTAAATAATAAACTTCTCAAAAAACAGATCTTGCATGTACCTAACTAGTTTAGGCCCAGCATCATATGACCTCACCAGTATCACTGAGTATAACTATTGAGGCACTCAGTATTACAGATATCACACTGCAAGATCCCAAACAGTTTCTGGGTGACCCAGCTGGGTCATGACACTGCCAAGACAGGACCCAAGAAGCATACATCCTTGAACCACAGAACTAGCCTTTCTACCTGGATATTACCAGAAGTGTTTCCCAGCCTGCAGAGCACTATTTGGTAATTTCTCTCCAAATATTAACAATAAAAGTATATAAGAAAACATATTTTCTGTATGTATGTGCACACACGTATAGGTACAGATAGGGCATCATCATTATTCATTCTTCCATGTATAAACATAGATAGTTCTTAAGGCATGGCTCTTGTGAATAGTTTTGCAACAAACATGGGAATTTAGAAAAAAAAAAAAAGAGAGAGAGAGAAAATGATAACCAGCTTGTGGTTGTGGGGCTTTAATGTCTGGAGTTAAAATACTTTTTTTAAGTCATTCATTAATTGAAGTCAGAGCAGCCTGCCAGTGAGACAGATGGTGGCTAAGATCAGGAAATCAGAGATAACTTTTCTGGGGGGAGCCATCTGATAATGCTCAGGGCTTACTCCTGCCTCTACACTCATAATCACTCCAGGGAGGTATACAGGAATCGAACTCGGGCATCCTATATACAAGGCCAACGCTTATCCCACTGTAAAGCCCTGAAAAATCAAGAGGCTCTCAATGAACCCAGATCCCCTTTCAAGGCGCTCCTTCCCGGGTCAGGGGGTTGGCTGAGTAGCACCCCATCAAGCAGGCAGCCACACCTTCATCCTAATCCCACAACATTGGCCCATTTTCCCGGCCTCCCAGGAGCACTGTGGGCGATACAGCCACAATCCGACTCTCCCAATGTAGTGTCCTAAAGTGAGTCCAGAAGTCGTTGCTGAGAAACGGCGGTGTTTGACGTCACGGGCACTGCGGCTGCGGATTGGGTCGGGGGAGGGAGGCGGGCCGTGTCGCAGGAAGTGACGGCTGTCTTATGCGCCGGAAGTGACGTAATTCGAAAGCGCCTTTTAAGGCGCCGGCGCCGCGGGAGCAGATTGGAAATTGAGGTTCTGTAGTAGTGGGTAGTGGCGGTGCCGGCTCGGCTCAAGTGTAAGCTCGGCCCAAACCTGACCACTTGGTTCCTCTACGACGTGGCGGTGCCTTCCCGGAGCCGCGTGGTAGGAGTTCTGAGACAGGAGTGGTGGAGACGCCGTTCTAGAAGGGCGGCCGGGCTAAGCGACCATGGGCCCCGCCATGCCCAGTTGACCCAAAGCTCTGCGAATTTCCTGGGCATCTGGGCCCGCGTTGGGTGCTCGTTCATCAGTCATTGGCTAGGCGACCAAGAAGGATTGCTGAACATGTCTTTTTTCCCTAAAATATCTCTGAGGCCTGAGGTGGAAAACTATCTCAAAGAGGGCTTTGTGAATAAGGAGGTAGGTCAGAGATCCATGTCAGATCGTGTCCCCCAAATTGAAGAGATTCACACGCTGGAGCGGATTAGAAAGTCCTAAGAGGAGGGAGACACAGTCAGCTGGGTGCAGGGGTTCATTCATGCTATTTCGGGGGTACAATCCCATCTTCAGGATATACTTTAGCCTTTTGATCCGCCTCCCCTAATCCCCATCTAAGAGGAAATCAATTTTTTTTAGCTATGGTCCTATTTTGAGGGTATCGAGTAGGGGCGACCACAGCCGGCCATGCATAGGGCTTCCTCTTGACTATAGTATTCAAGAGCTCTTTTCTGGAGACTTTATGGGGTGCTTGGGGTCAAACCCGGGTCAGCTGCCTGCAAGACAAGAGCCCGACCCGATGGACATCGCTGAGGTCCTGTGGTATACTTAGTGGGAAGAGAAAACCTTATGTGCATGGACCTTATTTTCTGAGCATTTGGGTGGAAAAGAACTTACAGCACCTAGAAAAGAAGTTCTAATTTGTGGCAATTGCCACTAGTGCTTGGTGATTTCTGTACCTTTATCAGCTGTTTTTTTCCCCCAGTTATTTTTCAGTTTGTTTTTTGTTTTGTTTTGGTATCACACCCGGCCATGTGCAGAGGTTATTGCTGGCCTGCACTCAGGAATTAAATCCCGATGGCCTTAGAACCTAATGGGATGCCAGGGATAGAGTCTGGGTCACTCATGTTTAAACTAAATAGATACCTTAGAGACTATACTACAGCTTTGGCTTCGGCCCTTCCTCCCAATTTTAATGGTGAAAATAGAGGAGAATACAGTGGATCCAAATTGACATAACAATAAAGTGACCATGCAGAAACCTGAAGCTAAGAAGAATGACAAGTTCATATAAGCACGTGTTTGAAGCCTCAGGCTTCTAGCTTGCTAACCTGGTGTCATAATTTGATTTTTCTTAAGAGTGGAAAACTTGAGTCTGGTCAAAAATAACTATAGAGGGTTTCCGGGTATTAATTGTGGAATAAGGTCAGTGACATTCAGAGTAAGTCTTCAACGTTTTAATGTATTCATTTCTCTTCAGATTGTATCAGCTGGAGGTAAAGAAGAGGCAGAAAGGAAGTTTGAAACTCTGCTAAAGCACTTGTCACACCCGCCAGCATTCACAACTGTCAGAGTAAACACACATTTAGCCTCAGTACAATATGTGAAAAATTTGTTATTTGATGAACTCCAGAAGGTTTGTGCCCATTTTTTGTCACCATATGTATAGATATATCTATATTATAGAGATCATGGTATGTAGCTAATTCTCCATGTTCAAGGGACATTTGTTCCAGTACCTATCTTGGACCCCCAAGTCCTCAGATGTTTAAGTCCTTTTTGGGGTCTTAGTTGCCTTCTCATTAAAATACATGAGAAGGGCCAGAGAGATGCTCTAATGGGTGAGAGTATATACACAGCATTCAGGGACCCAGGCTTTATTGCCAGGCATGGAACCTTGAGCACGCATCAGAGTGATTGCTGTTGTGACTCCAAGACAAAATGACAAAATACAGGTGAGGTCAGTTCTAACTCTGATTTTGCAGTAAATATCCTAATCACTAACTAAATTAAATGCAAAGTGCAGATACAAACAGCTCTCATGTCTATTATGAGCTGTGTTATTAGTTTATTTTGATCTGCAATTTTTACTATGTAGATTTCTTCAAAAGTCTCCTGATACTTGGATCAAGAGCCATAGTACAGCAACCAGGGCATTTGCCTGGCATGTGACCAATCAGAGTTTGCTTCCTGCTTCCTATATAGACCCCTGAGCCCACCAGAAGTGATTCCTACACTTGATCTTAGCCAAAAGGCTGAGAAGCGGGGCTGGAGAGATAGCATGGAGGTAAGGCGTTTGCCTCTCATGCAGAAGGTCATCGGTTCGAATCCCGGCGTCCCATATGGTCCCCCATGCTTGCCAGGAGCGACTTCTGAGCGTGGAGCCAGGAGTAACCCCTGAGCACTGCCGGGTGAGACCCAAAAACCAAAAAAAAAAAAAAAAAAAAAAAAAAAAAAAGGCTGAGAAGCGATTCAGAAGTGAGTCCTAAGTGCAGAGCCAGGAAGTTACCCTTGCACACAGCAAGTTGTGGCAGCAAAACAAAACAAAATTTGATTTCAGTTTTGAATTAAAATCCAGAATGTGGAGAAAGTGGAACTTATATATTTTAGCGGGATCAAATGATTATCTCTTATTAATATAGTTTGGCAGCTTCTAGTGTTAAACATAAGCCCAGCAATTCCACTTTGAGGTTTCTACCCAAAAGAAATGAAAATGTCCACACAGATGCTTTAATGTCATTCTTAGCAGCTCATCATAACCTAAAGGAAGAAACTTTCTAAATGTCCACTATATGTTGAATAAAGATAGATACTGTGATTTATTCATTACAGTAAAGGTAACAGGACTTTGTGCAGGTTGCATGGCTAAACCTCTGAAACCTGGGTTTAAGTGTTGGAAGCCAGTCTGCTCTGCATGTGGGAACCTGGGTTCATTCCCTGGCATGCATAGTCCTCTAAGCACAGCCAGGAGTGACCCTAAGTACTGCTGATTGCCACACTCACTTCTCAAATGACACTACATTATTCTGCTTGCATAAAATACCCAGAAAAGGCCAATTTATAGAAAAAGTAGATTGATAGTTGCTTGGAACCGGGTACAGGAACTGGATACATTTGGGCATAATGAACCTTTGTGTAGGGATGAAAAAAAAAAAACTGTATTGTACTTATTTAACATTATTTTACATTTAGTGAAAAATCCTTTAATTGTGCATTTTCAATGGGCACACTTTATGGTTTGTACTTATCATCACTCATGTTGCTGTGCACCCCTCCCAGTGTTCAACAGCTGCTCCTATATTGGTACTGAGGAGGTCACTCCCAACAGTGGGTAGGACCTTGTAGGACTAGGATTGAACCTGGACTTCCATTTCCAAAGCATGTTCTCCCCCTTTTGAAGCTATTTTCTGGGCCTTAAAAGGTAGTTTTCAAAAGTGGATTGGGAAGAGTCAGGAGTTAGTACCAAGGTGTTTGCTTTGCATGCAGCTGACCTGGTTTCCATCCCTAGCACCCCATCTGGCCCATTGAGCCCCATCAAAAGTAGTCCCTGAGCTCAGAGCCACCACTGGGGTATCTCCCAGACTCCAAAACAAAACAAAAAATATAGCAAGGGACTGTATAGATATAAGGGTTTTCTTCCTTTTCCGTGTTTGCAACCTACCCTGATAGGAATATGACATGGCATATGGTTCCCCTGCTTGTGCCAGGAGTAATTTAACCACCCAGCCCACAAATAAATTTAAAAGTGAAATGGAGCAGAAACAGTAAAAGGAGGTGCTAGGTTTAAAAAGTTTATTTGCATTCTGTGAACATCTGTACATGTATGGATTTGTGAAGTTTTATTTCTGTATCTTATTTTTCATAAGCTTCAGAAGAAAACCCTTGACTTAATGAGGTTTATCACTATCAGATGTCAAGTATTCCTTCAGATTTTTCTTTTTCCCTGTTTTGGGACTACCTCCTACAGTGCACAGGTACCATTCCTGATGATTTTCAGAGGACAATATGTACTGTGGATTGAACTGGTGTGCAGTGCAGGTGCCTTGCCACTGATATTTTCTTTAGCCTCTCAAATATTTTTTTCCTCAAATACTTCTGTAGGAAGTCATACTGATGAACAGAAGTAAATGAGAAAATGTATCATTTAGGGGCCAAAGAGATAGTACAGTGGGTACTGCACATGACTGATCCAGTTTTGATCCCCCGGGTCCCAGAGTAACCTGGAGCCTGTGATTTTTTTTTTTCTTCTTTTTTTTTTTTTTCTGGTTTTTGGACCACAGCTGGCCTTGCTCTGGTCTTCTGGCTATGCACTCAGAAATTACTCCTGACTGGCTCCAGGGACCATATGGGATGCTGGGGATTGAAATCAGGTCGGCTGAATGCAAAGCAAATGCCCTACTCTCTGTTAGTGCTCTGCCCTGCCAAGAGTGATAGTTAAAAACAAAGCCAAGGATAGCCCCAAAACAAATATCATCTACTTGAAAAATTTGTCATTGTCTGGCTATTGTAAGTCCATCAAATAATGACTAAGTGTGAAGGAAAAGTTCTAAATGAATGTGTTTACTCCCGAATCCTTTTACTGGGGGCAGCAGAATCTGGGCTAACTTTTAACCTGATAGAAATATATTTTGCTTTCTGAAATACAATTATATTTTTCCTTGTCAACTAACAGAAATAAGTTGATTTTAGATGAGATCTTCTTGGTGGTGTATGGATATTACAGGAAGAAGTTCTCACCTTAGCTATTTCACAATGTGTTTGAGCTCTGAAGAACTGATACTTTCTGCTAGAGCTAGATTAGTTTCCAGATATTTTGCATGATCAATGCCTGCTATCCAACCTACTCTTCATTCTGCTTTCCTGAGCTGTTCAGTCATTCTTCCTGCAGTTCTTACTTTGAAACCCCACTTTCTGAAGGGACAAAAAAGTTCCTTGCTGATTTCAGTGATGTGAATATTCTGCTGTGGTTGTTTTCAGGGCACTGGTGGAAACATGGAGCTGTGACATGATACAGAGTTGGGTTTTAAGAGACAGTATTGGCTGGGCCCCAGTACTTCTACCTCTGGCCCTGCATCGTTTTCTTGTCTGAAAGCTGTGGAGGACAAATATCCTGAGGATCCTGACCCTCCACCATGAAACACCTCTCCTTATCAAAACTGACACAGCAGGGGCTGGAGAGATAGTACAGTAAAAGGGCATTTGCCTTGTATACAGCTGACTCAGGACAGAAGGTGGTTAAATTCCCAGCTTCCCATATGGTCCCCCGAGCCTGCCAGGAGCAATTTTTTTTTTGGGGGGGGTCACATCTGGCAGTGCTCAGGGGTTACTCCTGGCTCTACGCTCAGAAATCACTCCTGGCAGACTCAGGGGACCATATGGGATGCCGGGATTAGAACCACCGACCTTCTGCATGCAAGGCAAATGCCTTACCTCCATGCTATCTCTTTGGTCCCACCAGGAGCAATTTCTGAGAGGAGAGCCAGGAGTAACTCATGCGT
Source organism: Suncus etruscus (assembly GCF_024139225.1). Lineage (NCBI taxonomy): Eukaryota > Metazoa > Chordata > Mammalia > Eulipotyphla > Soricidae > Suncus > Suncus etruscus. The sequence goes on along the minus strand of NC_064854.1, from coordinate 24,106,905 downwards.
GCAGCAAGGTGTGACTCAAAAAAATAAAAAACTGACAGTATTCCAAGCTTGCTAGTGTCTAGTAGACAACATTTGCTGATCTCAGTAATGTTGAATGTCAACCTGCAATGACCTGCTTAGAAGCTTTTCTTGTCATTTTGTTTTGTGGTGCTGGGGGTTAAACTTAGGGACTCACAGGTGCATAGCATGTGCTCCACCACTCATTGACATCCCTAATCTCAGATGTTTTCCTTAAGGGTGTCAAACACAGTTCTGTCTTGGGTATTTTCCTTTTTTTTTTTTTTTTTTTTGTCCCCCAATTCACAATACATACCCGGCAAGGGGCCTGTGTTGAGGTGTATATGGGGTGCCTTTACTGTACCTCCTCTTTCTATACAGCCAGTGTAAAGAACACAGCCTGTGGTAAGAATTGGGAGGCCTTATTTTATCTTTTATTTATTTTTTTCTTTTCTTCAGGGCAAACTAAAGTTGTTTTTTTTTTTTTTTTTTTTTTTTTTGTTTTTTTTAAGTAAGAATTCATTTAAAGGAAAAAATTGATTAACATAATAAGGTAAACTAATATAACATAATATAGTGACATAACATAACATATAATATAATTAATATAATAATAATACATGTAAGTCAAAGAAAGTTTCTGATTAAAAACACAATTTTCTTTTTTTTCTGTCTTGGGTATTTTCAAAGTGAATCACTTCAGGTGAAAATAGTTTGTATTTATAAAGCCATTTTTTTTTTTTTTTTTTGGCTTTTGGGTCACACCTGGCTCTGTACTCAAAAGTCGCTCCTGGCAGGCTCTGGGGACCATATGGGATGCCAGGATTCGAATCACCATCCTTTTGCATGCAAGGCAAACACCTTACCTCCATGCTATCTCTCCGGCTCTATAAAGCCATATTTTAAAGGAGTTGAGCATTATGAAGAAGTCAAGATGCTTTGAAATTCAATAATAGATGGGGTCAGAGAAATAGCATGGAGTTAAGGCATTTGCCTTGCATGCAGAAGGATGGTGGTTCAAATCCCGGCATCCCATATGGTCCCCCGAGCCTGCCAGGAGCGATTTCTGAGCTCTTAGCCAGGAGTAACCCCTGAGTGCTGCCGGTGTGACCCAACCCTCTCCAAAAGAAATTCAATAATAAAAAAGTCATAGTTTCTAATTCTTAGATTTAAAAAAAAATATCCCATAAAAGCATGTGCTTTGAGGTTATGATACTGAAAAGCTCTGCAAGTTGAACTGTTGAACTGTATCAGCTTTGTTGCTTGCTTTAACAGCAGTTGTTGTGTTGCTCTTAACAGCAGTATAATGGTTTCAGCGTTCCTATACTGGATCACCCAGACCTTCAGGATGTCCTGCTTATTCCTGTAATTGGACCAAGGTAATGGTCGCACTTTCAAATTATTCTAAATAGAGATTTGTCATAAGTTCGTTCTTTCTTGTCACCGTTTTTTTTTTTTTTTGATAATAATGTTTCTCCATTTTTAGCAAAAATCAGGAATTCACAAATTCATAAGTGGCTTCATATTTCATGATGGAAAAGATGATAAGAGAAGACTCAGAATGGCCTTCCCACCCTTGAGAACTTTTAGGAGACACATTCAATGGTGCCAGAGCTTAATCCTCACTCTGTGCTCAGGGTTTAATCCTGGTGGGGCTCAGGGAACCATATCAAGTGTTGGTATTGAGGTTTACCACATACAATGCAAGTACTATATCTCTGGCTTTAGAATAGTTAATTTTTTTATTTATTAGATGTAGATATTGATTATTTTTTGCTTTTTAAGAAGCTTCCTTGTATTTTTTTAGATTGTTATAACTGTTTTTAGCTACAATAAAAATATAAAGCACATAAATATTATCTAGTATGTTTAAAAATGTTAAATTCATTCATAATTATGAGAAATTACTGTGTATTTGAACAAATCATGCAGTTTTCTACTTATTTACATATTTTAAAAGTATATATTTAGAAAAATTTAAATACCCTGAATATAATGAGTGTTCTATTTCTGAGCAACAAAAGTCTCTAGTTATAGGATAATTTTTTTTATACCTGTAAGAGTTATAGTAAAAGTATAAAGTAATTTAGTGGCTATTAGTGGATTAGAGATACAATAAATTATGGGTTATTCATGCAGAGGTCCTCAAACTTTTTAAACAGGGGGCTAGTTCACTGTCCTTCAGACTGTTGGAGGGCCAGATTATAGTAAAAACAAAAATTATGAACAAATTTCTTTTTTTTTTTGTTTTTTTGTTTTTTGTTTTTTGGGCCACACCTGGCATTTGCTCAGGGATTACTCCTGGCTGTCTGCTCAGAAATAGCTCCTGGCAGGCACAGGGGACCATATGGGACATCGGGATTCGAACCAACCACCTTTGGTCCTGGATAGGCTGCTTGCAAGGCAAACACCGCTGTACTATCTCTTCGGGCCCATGAACAAATTTCTATGCACACTGCATATATCTTATTTAGAAGTGAAGAAACAAAATGGGAATAAATACAATATGTGGCCTGCGGGCCATAGTTTGAAGACCCCTGATGTAGAGGAATATTATTTTGGCTTTGATGTAGGAGAATTATATATGCAAATAAAAGTGTTGTGTGTAATTATCAAAGCATGTTGCTATGTGTATGATAATTACTCTTGGGGGTGGGAGAAGAATTCCATACCCAGCTGTATTACAGGCTTATTCTAGGTTCCCCCTGGCTTATTTCTGTCTCTCTGCTTAGGGATTTTCCCTGTTTGGAGCTCAGAAATATATGTTGTGCTGCGGATCAAACGCAAGTTTACTGTGTCCCCTGCTGTGGACGTGTTGCTGCGTCCCTAAGCAAAACCTTCATAGGGTCCGAGAATCTTTACGAGGAGAAAGCAGGCACATGAGGCGGACGGATATGAAATATGAAATAATGATACCACACGCAGTATGTGTGGGGTCAACACCTTTCTGGCAAGAGTGCGACAAATTTAATCTTCAGGCAGGGGAGTATATAAAGGGAAAAAGAGGCAGTGGTAACATGAAAGGAATGTAATATACATTGTTTGATTTTAGAACAAATACACATAGCATTAGGTGGTTTGTAATCTTAGAATAGAATAGGTTTCAATTAGGAGTTAGAGGATAAAAGGAAGGCTAAATTCTTACATATCAAAGAAGTTTCTGGCCTTAGGTGTCATTAAGAGATGTAAATTAAGGGATAGCAGGAATCCTGGTTTACTCCTGATAACAAATATTCTTTTTTTTTTTTGGTTTGGTTTTATGGGCCACACCCGTTTGATGCTCAGGGGTTACTCCTGGCTAAGTGCTCAGAAATTGCCCCTGGCTTGGGGGAACCATATGGGATGCTGGGGATCAACCGAGGTCCTGATCCTTGGCTAGTGCTTGCAAGGCAGACACCTTACCTCTAGCGCCACCTCGCAGGCCCCAACAAATATTCTTAACCTGAGGGCTAAGACCCACTTCCTATGATCTGGTAATAGAAAGAGAGTAACACTAAAGAAAGGGGTACAGAATATACCTAGTAAAATAATCTAATTCTACACTGACCAAACCTGTTTGCAAGCAGGTATTCAAAGTGACAGGGAGAGTCCCCAAGGCAGAAATCATGCTGCTGCTGTTGATGTTCAAAGGCAGGGAGAGAAGACCATTGTCTTGAAGATGCTATGTTTTGACTTGGCCTTGGGAAGTAAAAGCCTGACAGAAAGACAGGTAGCTGGTGAGCTTTGAGTTGCAAATATACTAAGCCAGCAGGGAACTTCTAGCAGCTTGCTTTGGTACTGAAATTCCTTTGTCTTTTTTTTTTTTTGGTTTTTGCGCCACACCTGGCAGTGCTCAGGGGTTACTCCTGGCTGTCTGCTCAGAAATAGCTCCTGGCAGGCACGGGGGACCATATGGGACACCAGGATTCGAACCAACCACCTTTGGTCCTGGATTGGCTGCTTGCAAGGCAAACACTGCTGTGCTATCTCTCCGGGCCCTGAAATTTCTTTGTGAGTGCAGAAAAGCTAAGGCCGAATTTCTGTAGTAGAAAAGGAGACAAAAATCAAATAAATAAAAGTAAAGAGATATATGATGTCACAGCCATGTCAGAAATATAGCCAGCAATCCACGCAATGGTCAATGATTGAGTTCTTCAAACAGGCCTTCTGGCAGATATTTCTTGGGAGGAAAATTAGGCACTGCACCAGGAAGGCCAAAAGCCATGTCTGGTGCATGCTTCCTTTTGTGGGTGGTGACAATTCCCGAATCACATTTTTTCTCATTAAAAAACATAAATAACTACACATATTTGTGCTAAAGTTTGGTGGGGGGGATAGCTTAATGAGTAACAGGGCTTAATTAGAGGAGGAGAAAGAAGCTCAAGTTTTCTGGGGATGAGCACATGTTTTGCACTTGAACAATTTCTTTGAGATTTTCAATGTGAAACTTGCTTACAACGAAATGCCATTTGCTGAGCTCGTGTACATTTAAACAGCAGCAAAGCCAACACTCAACATATCAAGATGTTGACCTGTTTCCCTTACCTCAAAACGTTTTCTGCACCTGCTCTACCAGTAAACCAGGGTTTTGGTTTCTCTCATCTTGTCAGTGTTAAAGGAAGCAGATGACAGTTCATAAACACAGGTCTTTTGTATGCTTCTAATAAGAACACAGAATTGCAGGTTTTTTTTCTTGGCCATTTTTCCTGTTAAAAAGTACTCTTAATTTTTAGCTGTATGTTGTATTTTATAAAAGAAACTTTTATAATTGGTTTCTTTATAAAAGTCAGACATAGGGGCCGGAGCAATAGCACAGCAGTAAGGCATTTGCCTTGCACGCAACCAACACAGACGGGTGGCGGTTCGAATCCTGGCATCCCATATGGTCTCCCCAGCTAGCCAATGGTGATTTCTGAACACAGCCAGGAGTAACCCCTGAATGCCATCGGGTGTGACCCAAAGACCAAAAACAAACAAAAAGTCTGAACTTGGATCAGATATTTTCTAGACTCTCAGCACAGATACTGGAAATTATGCTGATGTGCATTTATACCTGCAGTTTTGTCCCTCCCAGTGTTAGAGATCCAGGATTGAATATGTAGAGGTGTGCTTTTCTGCTGAGCCATGTCTCTGGTCTTATGGGGGTACTCAATGTAAGAAAAAAATATTTTTCAGTTTTTATTTATTTGGAATGGGGATAGGACCTTATCAGTGTGTGCTCCTAGGAGTCACTCCTTGCAGTGCTCAGGGAGCTATAGGTGGTGCTAAGGCTGGAATCAGGGCCAGCTGCTTGCAAAGCCCTACATTATTAGAAAGGAATATGACTTGTCTGATTATGTTTTATAGCATGCTTTCTTTTGATTTTAGTTTTGGTTTTGGTTTTGGTTTTTGGGCCACACCCGGTGACGTGACTCTTAGGGGTTACTCCTGGCTCTGTGCTTAGAAATTGCTCTTGGCAGGCTCAGATCGAACCAGGATCTGTCACGAGTTGGGCACGTGCAAGGCAAACGCCCTGCCACTATCTCTCCAGCCCCTCTAGCATGTTTTCTTTTTGTTTTTTGTTTTTGGGCCACACCTGGTGACACTCAGAGGTTACTCCTGGCTATGAGCTCAGAAATCGCTCCTGGCGGGGGTGGGGTGGGGTGGGGGGGGACTTTATGGGACACCTGGGGATGGAACCACAGCTCGTCCTAGACAGGCTAACACACACAAAGCAGGTACTTTACCTCTTGCACCACCACTCTGGCTCCAGCTAGCTAGCATGCTTTCTTAAAGGTTGTATTGTGTACGTTTTCCCATGATATATGTAAGTTCTCATACCTGGCATTGCTTCTAATAAGAATGGGATTATTCTTGAGTCTGCATTCAAGGATTATTTTTTTTATTTGTTTTGTTTGGGGGCCACACCCAGTGTTGCAGGGGTTACTCCTCTCTCTGCTCATATATTGTTCCTGGCAGGTTTGGGGGACCATATGGGATGCTGGGGATTGAACCTGAGTCTAGGTTGTCTGTGTGCAAGGCAAATGCCCTACCCTGTGTTATCACTCCAGCTGGCCCTAGGGATTATTCCTTTGGGGTGGTGGCTTTTATGGGGTACCAGGAATCAAACCTGCGTTTACCTGCCCTCTATCCTATTGCTTTAGCTCCAGCTAGTGTATTTTAATCATTGAGTTTAATCTTTCTCAACTCTGTTGATAAACATTTAACTTCTGTTTTTGCTTTGCGCCAAATGTGTTTTGAACATTTGTGTGTTCAAGTCTCCAAGACTAAATTTGGCATTATGTAGAATTAATGGTTTAGAGATCTGAGCATATCTGAGTAACAGACAATTTTACATGGTAAAAATTTTACCTCTGTTTCCAGCATTTTATCAAATTTTGCTTCCTCCATTCTTGCTAATAGTCATTTTAGTTCTTTTAAAATGTTACGATGCTTTAGGTATTTTCTATGCTTTTACCTCACCTTAATCATTTTTTTCATGGGGCCGGAAAGATAGCACAGCAGTAGGGTATTTGCCTTCATGTGACCAACCTGGGATGGACCTGCAGACCTGGGTTCGATTCTCGGCATCCCACGTGGTCTCCTGAGCCTGCCAGGAGTGATTTTTGAGCAGTCAGGAATAATCCTTGAGCATCACCGGATGTGACCCAAAAACCAAAAAGAAAAAAATTTTTTCATGTTGTTAATTGTAGTGATCTAAGCTATTTAACAGAACATTAATTAAACTGTCAAACAATAATCTATATGAAAGTATTAAAAGTTCGTTTATAATTGTAATTTCACTTACCTACTCTTCATTTCTAAAAGATGTGAGTCAGTTCTTTTAGTGTTTTAAATTTATCACTTTCATTATGCCTTTGGATTTTCCACTGTGAAAAATAAGGAAATCCTTACTCTTAAAATTTCCCTTAAGGCCCTTCCAACCTGTTTTGTTTTTGTTTTTGGGTCACAAGGGCCAGTGCTCCAGGCTTACTCCTGGCTCTGCATTCTGGAATTAACCCTGGTGGGCTTGGAGAATAATATGGGTTGCTGGGGATGGAACCCAGGTTCACTGTGAGCAAGGCGAGCTCCACTCACTGTACTAATGCCCCAGCCTATCACCAGCCTATTTTTGTTAGCATTGTAAGAATGTGTTAACATTCTTATTCCAAATGCACAGTTCAAATGGATGGGTGGAACTTATTTTCTGTACTTATTTTCTGAGTTCTTTATTCTGATTAATATCTTGTTAAGTGTTCTATTTTTTTATTTTTTGTATTCTTTTAGTATTATCTATTTAAGCACCATGATTACAAACATGTTTGTAGTTGGGTTTTAGTTATAAAAAAGAACATTCCCCTTCACCAGTGATTTTTAAAATTCGAACATTTGCCCTCTTCAAGGAGTGTCTCAGTTTAGGTAGTTGAGAATTGCCTTTTGCCTTTGTATTTGTTGATTTTATTTATTTATTTTTTTATTTTGGGGCCATACCCATCAGTGCTAAGAGATTACTCCTGGCAGGCTTGGGGAACCATATGGGTTGCTGGGGATCAAACCCAGGATCCCAGGTCAACTGCATGTAAAATAAACACCCTACCCACTGTGCTGGCCTCTGGCTTTGTTTATTTTAGTCATTTTAGGTCTTTCTTTCTGTCTTCTTTTTCTTTAGCAATTTTTGTTTGTTTGTTTGTTTTGTTTGTTTGTTTTTGAGTCACACTTGGCAGCGCTCAGGGATTACTTCTGGCAATGAGCTCAGGTATCGCTCCTGGCAGGCTCGGAGGACCATATGGGATGCCAGGATTCGAACCATCGACCTTCTGCATGCAAGGCAAAACACCTTAGATATCATGCTATCTCTCCAGCCCCCCCTTTAGCAATTTTTAGTCATTACTTTTACAAGCTTACTACATTTAGAGCATGACACACAGTAGATTATGAAATCACTTTAACAGATTTTAGTGAACACTTAAAAATATGACATTTTTGTCACATTGCATTCATAGTTGATAAAATGGGTGATATGTGTATATGTATACTTATAAGATGGAGACAGTCTCTTTATTTTGAAGAGCTCTAAAATGTACAACTGAATGATTAAGAATGTAAGTGAAAAATTTAGGGATTTGAAAGAGTAACTGAAAGAGAATCACTCTCTTTGAGTTGGTTGACTTGGGAGACAAGATGTTTAGTCTTTAAATTTAGGGTGTTTATTTTTAACAGCAGGGCTTGAACCCAAGGAATTCAGTAAATCTGTGAAAGGGATTCTTTCTTTCTCTTGGATTTCTCTTGCCTTCACGAGTGTGCATATGTGTGCTGAACACACAGACAAAACACACAAACACAGAAAACACATAAAAAACTACAAGCAAAACAAAACAAAACCCAGACCCACAAAACTGAGATTGCAGAACTGGTTCCATACACTGAAAAGGTTTGGGTTTCAAATCCATACTTTCTCAAGTGGTTTTTTAAATCTAATAGCTTGAAAATTAACATAAAAGTTCTATGGCAGACCAATTCTGAACTGCTTGGTAACAGCAAGTCCAAACCATTCCAGAGTGGCCCATGTTCATTCATTTCAGGTCATATGCATTTCTCTTGGTTAAAAGCTGCACTTGAAATCAAATCATGAGAATCAGCTGATGGAAGAGTTTGAAGAACTAAGCATCCCAGTCTTCACCCTACATCCAGCTTCCAGTGGCCAAGTTATCTGTAGTAACTAATACTCATTTTGTTTAAAATGAGTTTTAATTTCAGTAGAAATCTAAACTAGAAAAGGCCTCAAGAGGGCAAAGGGTAGGCTAGACAAAGAATTCTGTTTATTTAGGCCACACCAGGCTTTGCTCAAGGATTACTTCTGACTCTGCTCAGAGATCATCACTCCTGGTGGAGCTGGGGGACCATGTGCAGTGCTGAGGATCAAACTTGGGTCTGCCCTGAGCCCTCAACTGAGCTCCTCTCTGCTTTTTCACTGACACCCCCCCTCCCATGCCACTCTATTGCTTTGCTTTTCTACTGGGCTCCCTTTTTCATTTTTTTTTCCTCAGTACCCATCTTATTTTTTTTGGGGGGGTGGGCATACCCTGTGACGCTCAAGGGTTAATCCTGACGCTCAAGGGTTAATCCTGGCTATGCACTCAGAAATTTCTCCTGGCTCGGGTTACCATACAGGATGCTGGGGATTGAACCTAGGTCAGTCCTGGGTCAGCCACATGCAAGGCAAATGCTCCAGCCCCTGTACCCATCTTCTTAAGAAAAATTTTTCTTATAAATAGTAGCTTTCCTTTTATGTATATATCCTCTTTACCCACACTCCATGCCAGGGATTGAGTACTGTCAGGAAAATACTACTTGAGCAACAAACACCTCCAGCTCCTTTTCCCCCTTCCCAATCTGTTCTTTAGTTGTATTGTCTTGGGAAAGTCAAAGGGATGATGTCCTCAGGGCAAGATGGAAATGTGGAGAAGGTTGGAGGTGTTGGAGGCCTGTTATTGTTTTCTCTTGTCATATGCCCAAAGGAAGAACATCAAGAAGCAGCCTTTTGAAGCCGTGGTTGGCGCCCAGTGTGGCAATGCGGTGCTGAGAGGTGCCCACGTCTATGTGCCAGGAATCGTGTCAGCCTCAGCACGTAAGTTCAGTATTTAGATACAAATATCCCAAAGCTTACATGAAATAACATGTAATGAATAAGTGATAATATTGTTAAATTATCACATATTCTCTTAATATACCTTTATCAGATAATTGCCAAGGTTTATGTGTAATGAAGCCTGTGAGGAAGTGATCTTAAAAGGATACACAATCAGGCATTTGTTTAAGGTGTTTTGCCAGTGTTTTTCTTTCTATAAGTAAATGGATTATTGGCGATTCAATAAAAAAGAAATGAAAAGTAAAAAAGAAAAAAGAAAAGGAAATGGATGTGATATTTGTTTAGAGAGATTTGGGGGAGGAAAACAGAGCAGTTAAGATTAAGCCCAAGATAACTATATATATGATGTCTTCTAGAAAATACTTGTTTTTGGGGAAAGAGTAACAAATAGAAGGTACCCATCCTTCTGCTTGACCAAACATTTCTGGCTCAGGTAGAGGTTTAGACTGCTTCTTTGTTTTCCTGGAGTGAGTAGACCTTCAGTTAGGAAATTAAAGCTGTTTTCTGTTTGGGAAACTGATTTAGCACAGCCAGAATAGACTGGAAACTCAACCCCTCCTTAATTCCACCTCTGTCTCACCTGGAGAGTTTTCCCTTTTCTTCTACCAAAGTCTAAAACACTAAAATGCAATTTTCCCTTTTTTACTAGTTATGAAAGCTGGAGATACGATTTCTGTGTACTCAGATATTAAAGGCAAATGTAAAAAAGGAGCAAAAGAATTTGACGGAACAAAAGTGTTTCTTGGAAATGGTGTTGCTGAAGTGAGCCGCAAGGAAATCTTCAGCGGGCTTCCGGAACTAAAGTACGTCATTTCGTGTTTGGAGGGAAATGGAAATTACTACCCTTTATTTTTTGTCTGGCTCAAGAATTTAGAGGGCCTGGAGAGATCTAGCAGGTAGGGCATTAACCTTGCACGTGGCCCTGCTGGGTTCAAACCCAACATCCCATGTGGTCCCCTGAGCACAACCAGGAAAAAGGAATAGCAGGGCCCGGAGAGATAGCACAGCAGCGTTTGCCTTGCAAGCAGCCAATCCAGGACCAAAGGTGGTTGGTTCGAATCCCGGTGTCCCATATGGTCCCCTGTGCCTGCCAGGAGCTATTTCTGAGCATACAGCCAGGAGTAACCCCTGAGCACCACCAGGTGTGACCCAAACCCCCCCCCAAAAAAAAAGGAATAGCCCCTGAGGCTGGTGTGATCAAGAACCCAAAAAGAACAAGAATTTTAGAGAGTATATCTAGTTTCATTGTAAGTCTGTGTGGAGGCCTTCAGTTTTTCAGAGGCTGAGCAGGAAGGATTCAGACAGGATACTTCAAGCCTTTTTTAAATAGAGTAGCCAGGGGCCTTATGACAAGCTGGGAGAGGGAGAAAGGAGAGAGAAAGAGACCAGGATAAGGTCAGATTGAGGGCCAGTTAAAAATGAATAGTTATTCAAAGTAAAGGAAAAGCAGTCCAAAAAGATAAAGCCAGTGGTCTGTCCAAATCAGGGAGAAAAACAGTAGAAACAGTTCCATCAGATTGCTTCTCAAACTGCCCTCTTGAAATTGCCACAACAACTCCTCCCCCTCCCCCCCCCCCCCCCCCCCCCCCGCAGCCCCCGCCTCACTGGCCGGGGGGCTGCTGTTCATACATAGCTCTAGCCAGCCAATAGCAGTATAACAGTTGACTAAGTCTTTCGTAAAGGGGCAGACCTATTTTATGTATTTTATGGCTGCCACTGGGGTGTTACAAGGGTAATACAGTAATGTAGGACAAGGCTTTGTATGGACCTTTTTTTTTTTTTGTATAATAACTAACCCTATTGTTTTGGAAAAAATAATTTTATTATTTTGTAATTTTCTGTGTTGTTGGAGAATAGTACTTGTTTAGGTAAAGGATGAATGAATCCAGTTAATATTTTTTTACATTCTAATTTTAAGAAAAGAACAATTTTAATAACAAATAGTTTTAATTTAAAATTAAATATTAACATGAAATGCCCTACCTGCTGTGCCAGTGCTCTGGCCCCTGGCCCCAGTACAATTAGTTCTTAATCATCTATGGCTGGTAGTTCTAACTTCATTTTTTTTCTTTTTTTTAATTTGTTTAATTTTGGGACACCCCTGGTGACGCTCAGGGGTTACTCCTGGCTATGCACTCAGAAATTGTTCAGAAATCGCTCTGGCTTGGGGTACCACACGGGACACCAGGGATTGAACCAAGATCCATCCTGGATCAGCCACATGCAAGGCATATGCCTGACCACTGCACCCTGTGTTATTTTGTTTTTTGGCTACACTCAAAATTACTCAGGAATGCTCAGTAATTCTTGGCTCTGCTCTGAAGAATTACTTGTGGCAATACTCAGAGGACCAAATGGAATACTGGGGATTGAACCCAGGTCAGTTACATGCAAGACAAACACCCTACCCAGGTTTTACATACATTTGTTAGCTATCCACTCTCTTTGACAGGCTATTCCCAGACTATTCTCAGACTATTCCCAGAGTTCTGGTTAGTTTCATAATTGCATGGTACATACCCTCTCTGCTGAATGTTGCCCCACCTCACTCACACCTGGCTGTTGAAACCAATGTTCTACGTTGAAGTTATTTGGCTCATATTGAAATGAAAACGTCTGATCAGCTTCCCCAATTCTAAATGTCAATAACTTCCAACTTCTGAAGATCTGCTTCCCCAATCCTAAATGTTAGTAACTTCCAGCTTGTAAAGATCAGCTTCTCCAGTTCTAAATTCCCCAGTTTTAACTTCCAAAGTGCCTAGACAGAGTTTACTCTTTGTGACTTTGAAGATGTATGTTCTCAAGCATTGCCTTGCTGCACAGTTTTTAGGAGCATTATTCAGAGGTTGGCAGGAGGCAAGGCTTATGTCTGTCCCCCTAATCCTCCACCCCCTACCCCTTTCCCATTATGGGGGAGAAAATGGGGCATGGGAAAGGAAAGTTTGGGTTGTTTGCATACCAACTTGCTGCATGGGGAGATATCACTGGCATTCGGCTGGTACCCCTTGCCTTCTCATACTGTCCCCTCACAGAACCTCAGTGATTATGTTTCTCTGGCTTTAGGTTTTAGGAGTTAGTCCTAGTGTTTGGGGTCACTATTGCCTTGCTAGGGATACACTTTGAAAAGGCTTGTGGAAGAGTCTTTGTTCAAAGCAGCTTTTTGCCTTTCATGGTTTCATCTATCTGGGTGATTATCTTTGGGTTTGTAATAGAGAATTGATACTTGGACTGAATCCTCCAGTGCACTGCTACTGATAAACTCTTCTTCATTCTCTTGTTTGATGTGGTAATTAGAATAACTGCCAGAAGACTTTTCTGAGTGGTTTTTCTTTGTGGTGGGAGGCAGCTATGTTTTAGAAACACTTCAAGCATGTAAACCTAGCAGTGTGGTCCTTGCTCTGCCTAAGTGAGGAAAGAGCACACATCCCTGCAGAGGATTACATGTTGGTGAATATAAATAGGCTCTGAGTAAAATTCTTCATGAAGGACCCCATCAAAATTTAATTTCTAGAAATGAAATTTAAACAACAACAAAAAAAAACACTCACCCCCCCAAAAGACTCCAGACAAAAAAATTTAATTATACTGTGAGTTTAAATTTCTCCCAAAGTAGAAATTTAAGCTAATCAGTTAGGAGTTTTCTTGGTCAGCTTATGGAAGGATACATTGACTAATCCTCTTGGCCAGAAGATTAGTGGATGGCTTTTCCCCATCCTTTTTCTGACTATAATAAACTTCCATTTTATATAACTTTTTTGTTTGTTTGTTTTTGGTTCACACCTGGCAGCACTCAGGTAGCAACCATCCTACATGGTGTATTTCTTTTTTTTTGTATTTTTGGGTCACACTCATTTGATGCTCAGGGATTACTCCTGGCTAAGCGCTCAGAAAACGCCCCTGGCTTGGGGGGACCATATGGGATACCTGGGGATCAAACCACGGTCCTTCCTTGGCTAGTGCTTGCAAGGCAGCCACCTTACCTCTAGTGCCACCTCTCCGGCCCCACATGCTATATTTCTGTCTGGTTCCAATATTCTCCATTGCTTTATGTAATACATAATACAAAATAACATTTTTTTTTTTTTGGTTTTTGGGCCACACCCGTTTGAAGCTCAGGGGTTACTCCTGGCTATGCGCTCAGAAATCACCCCTGGCTTGGGGGGACCATATGGGACACCGGGGGATCGAACCGCGGTCCATCTACTTGCAAGGCAGACACCTAACCTGTAGCGCCACCTTCCCGGCCCCACAAAATAACATTTTTGATGGGAAGGAGAAGTGGGAATTTTGGCCATACCTGGTGGCACTTGGAGGCAGGCAGCTCCCATTCTCTGAGCTCAGAGGTCATGCCACTAGTGGTGATTCATGGGCTTTGTGGTTCCTGGTATTGAGCTTTGGCCTGTCTGTAAAGTCTGTGCTGAGCTCTTTGAAATATTTCTCTAGCCTCAGCATGTAAAGGAACATGTAGGGCCAATGGGAAGAGTTCCTTGCATGATGAGATTCTGGGTTTATTCATGGCTCTGCAAAAACAAACAAACAAACAAAAAAAAACAACGTTGACTCAAATATTCTTTATCATTAATTAATTTATTTTTGTTTTGAGGGGTCGCTCCCAGTTGTACTCAGAGCTTACTCCTTCCTCTGAGCTCAGGGATCATGTCTCTCACAAAGCCCAGGGGACCTTACACAGCTCTGGGGATTGAGCTTGGGTAGGCTGCATGCAAGGTAAGCGTCTTATCCATTGTGCTATCTCATTGGCCCCCTTATTTTATAATTAAATATTGTAAAGATGATACACTTGTACTTGGTAGGGGTGGTAAGAAAGGAGCTCAGACCTGAGGACCCTGGGTGGTTTCTGGGTTAGCAAAGCTGGCCCCAGAATGTGTATTTCCATGCATTTGTGATTGGCAGTTCAAAAAGTCTTTGAAGTGATGAAAGAGGTTATGATTTCTAGGTGTTTAATGTTGGCGCCCCCTAGACAGTGGTTAGGATTAGGATCTCAATTTAGGTAAATGCATCATTTAAACAATGAACTGACCTTTGAATGTGGAATAGTGACATTTCAGAGGTTTTCCTCTATATATTTCTTGCTATTGTCAGGATTGAACCATGAAGTGGTTTAGATCCAATCCGGCTGGCAGCAGGAACCAAGCAGCTTTACTTGGGATTGAAATTGCTTGATTTTATTGGATTCACTGATACAAAACAATAAGCACAAGATGAAGGCTAAAGTGGAGGGAAGAAGAAAGGAGGTGAGATGATGAGCAAAATAGGCTTCTCCTAAACATGCCATTTTGATATGTAGGTGGTTTTGATTAGAAAATAACACATTGGGGCCAGACTGGTGGCATAGTGGGTAAAGTGTTTGCTTTGCTTGCCACTAACCTGGATTTGATCTGCGGCTTTTCATGGGGTCTCCAGAGGCTGCAGGAGTGATCTTTAAGCACAGATCCAGGAGTAACCCCTAAGTGCTGCTGGGTGTGGCTCCAAAACAAACAAGCAAGAACAAACAAAGAAAACAGAAAATAAGACAAAAATGGCTAAGGAAGGGATTAGAGAGATAGCATGGAGGTAGGATGTTTGCTTTGCATGGAGAAGGACGGTGGTTTGAATCCCAGCATCCCATATAGTCCCCCAAGACTGCCAGGAGTGATTTCTGAGCATAGAGCCAGAAGTAACCCCAGAGCACTGCCGGATGTGAACCAAAAAAACAAAAAAAAGGCTAAGGAAAAACTTTGATGTTCTTCTGTCCCTGAGTATGCTTAGGTTTCTTTCTAGGGTTGGATAGAGTGTATGGTGTTAAAGTGTTTACTTTGCATACTACCAATCTCTATTTAATTATTTTTCTTTTTCTTTTCCTTTTTTGGGCCACATCTGGCAGTGTTCAGGGGTTACTCCTGGCTCTGCCACTCGTGGCAGGCTCAGGGAACCATATGGGATGCCGGGGATTGAACCCAGGTTCTGTCCTGGGTCATCTGCATGCAAGGCAAACGCTCTAATGCTGTGCTATTGCTCCAGCCCCCACTATTTAATTATTTTAGACTTTTATTTATTTTTTAATTTACTTTATTTAAAATAAACACCATGGTTATATGATTGTTCATAATACAGTTGTGTTTTTCCACAATTAAACAGAGAGAGGGATATAGCGCAGCGACGTTTGCCTTGCAAGCAGCCGATCCAGGACCAAAGGTGGTTGGTTTGAATCCTGGTGTCCCATATGGTCCCCAGTGCCTGCGAGGAGCTATTTCTGAGCAGACAGCCAGGAGTAACCCCTGAGCACCGCCGGGTATGACCCAAAAACCATCACTCCCATATATGCATCATAAAAAGATAAGATAGTATGGCAATAGTATTCAGAGTCAATAGAGACAAAGGCCAGGAGGTAGGAAGCTTGCCAGAAATAGGGGGGAGTGCAGTTAGGGCAGAGAAGGGATCACTATGACAGTGAGAGGTGGAAATGATCACTCTGGACAAGAACTGGGTATGGAAAGGAGATAGACTCTATCTGTATGGCGAACCTATGGCACACGTGCCAGCATTGGCATGAGAAGGCCTTGCAGCTGGCACTTGCCGGAAGGTTTGCAATTAAGATATGCGGAGCATCGGGAGGCTAGTGTGCCGATGTCTGCTTTGCAGCTCACCTGGCAACAGGGCTAGACTGGCCATTGGGCGGACGTGCTGGCACTTTGAGGAAATTCTTTGGTTTTGTGCATCAGTTTGGGCACTCGAGCTTAAAAAAGTTAGCCATCACTGAGATAAAGTGAGAAGCAGGATACTTCTGTTTAGTTTTTTTTTTTTTTTTTTATCTCTACCAGGAGTGACCCTTGAGCACAGAGCCAGAAGAAAACCCTGAGCACGGTCACACTTCTCCCCCCACCCCCAAATAAAAATAAGACAACCCCAAAACCAAACTGCATCTTATATTTGACATGCTACCTAGACATTCCCTGGAAACAGTTTATGTAGACTAGCATTTCTCAACTATAGGGAACCCCTTCCTCCCCCAGGAGAATTCAGTGGTCGAAGGTAGAAACTGTAAATAGGGCAGAGCTGACTCAGAAGCCACTGGCTGGTGTCCGTAAGATGACAAGAAGTGCCTCTAGAGAGACAATGTGGGTTTTTCTTCGCAGGGGGATAGGCGTTCGCATGACTGACCCACTGTACCGCAGCCCCTCCTTTGACAGCGTCCTGCCAGGCTACGTGTTCCTACAGGTAAGGAGACGGAAAATGGGCAGATAGGCTTCCATGTCTTCATTGAGTTGTGGGGAATTGGGACGTTTTCTTAGATCTTTTTCTTTTTACTGTGGATGAACTTTCTAATTTTTCTTTGGTTGGTTAAGCAGCTTGTTGTTGTTACTTTTCATCACAGAATATTAATCTCTGAATAAAGTGTACATTTGAATTTACTTATAATGTTTTCTTTGGAACTTGGAATAAAGTTCAGATGGTTTGCTAATGGGTTTCTGTTAAGTTGTTATCAGTTGCTGGGATACAAGTAATTTTTTTAATATCCAAGTTATTAACTTCTTTCATGTGGGGTCTGAAGAGCAAGCACAGTGGATAGGGTGTGTGCTTTGCACCTTGGACCTAGGTTCAATTCCTGGAACTCTCCCATCCCTTGAGTCTGTGGGAGTGATCCCTGAGCACAAAGCTAGGAGTAAGCCCTGAGCACTGCTGGGGGTAGCCCCAAAACAAAGTTCTTTTATATTTATGATCTCATTTGGTTTGCAACTAGTCTGCTGGTTAGATGGTTTAAAAAAAATTTTTTTAATGGTTTTGATTGTGAGCCACACCTGACTGTGCTCAGGGATCACTCCTAGTGGAATTGGTAGAATACTATGTGGTGCTAGGGATTGAACCTGGGTCATCCAAATGCAAGGCAAGTGCCTTCCCCACTATACTATCTCCAGCCCCAGAAGTTTTGAAAAAACTTTGCCATCATTTAAATATTTAACTGAGTCTCTGCTTTGAACTCTTTCATATTTTCAGCTTATGCTTAACCAGGTAGTTCTTAATGTTTTTATTGGTTGGAAATTTTCTTTTTTTTGTTTTTGTTTTTGTTTTTGGGCCACACCCTGCTGTGCTCAAGTGTTATTCCTGGCTATTTGCTCAGAAATAGCTCCTGGCAGGCACGGGGGACCGTATGGGACACCGGGATTCAAACTAACCACCTTAGGTCCTGCATTGGCTGCTTGCAGGGCAAACACCACTGTGCTATATCTCCAGCCCCGAGTTGGAAATTTTCTGACCTTTACTTTCCTTGTTATGATTTTTAGGAGAAAGGTGTAACATTTTGTCTCTAGGTAGAGATTCCCTGTATCCCTGATAGCTATATACGTGTTTAGTGCTTTAATATTGGACTTTAGTCTATACAATTTTCATTTTTGGAGTACACTAGACTTGAAATAAACTCTGTAAGAGGTCTCTGTTTTTCTTGTTTAGTGCACTGGCATGGCCCTGATTTGCCTCAACAATACTAAGTTTAATGATACGTTTAAGATGGTGTTTCTTGGGCCGGAGAGATAGCATGGAGGTAAGGCGTTTGCCTTTCATGCAGAAGGTTGGTGGTTCGAATCCTGGCATCCCATATGGTCCCCTGAGCCTTCCAGGAGCAATTTCTGAGCAAAGAGCCAGGAGTAACCCCTCAACATTGCCGGATGTGACCCAAAAACAAAAAACAAAACAAACAAAAAAAGATGGTGTTTCTTCATTTTTCATTTTTTCTTTCTTTTTTTTTGGTTTTTGGGTCACACCCAGCGGCACTCAGGTTACTCCTGGCTCTTCATTCAGAAATTGCTCCTGGCAGGCTCGGGGGACCATTTGGGATGCTGGAATTTGAACTACTGTCCTACTGGATCGGCTGCTTGCAAGACAAACGCACTACCACTGTGCTATCTCTCTGGCCCCTCTTCTTTTTTTTTCTTTATGATCTTTTCTTTTTCCTTTATTTATTTTGGGAGGAGGTTTGAGCCACACCCAGCGACACTCAGACACTACTGGCTCTGGGCTCAGAAATCACCCCTGGCAGGCTCCAGGGGCCCTATGAGATGCCTGGGATAGAATTTGGATTGGCCACATACAAGGCAAATGCCCTAGCCACTGTGCTCTCACTCCAGCCCTTAAATAATTTTAGTTAAGCATATTCATGACTTGAAAAGTAATTGTAGAATTCTGTTCTTTTCTTTTGGGGGAACCACACCTGATTATGCTCAGGGGTTAATACTCTGAGTAACTCCTCCTCTGTGCTCAGAAATTATATCTGGAGGTGCTGAGGAGACCCTAGGGGTTGCTGGGAACCAAACCTGGGTCAGTTGTGTGCAGGACATGTGTCTTGCCACTGTATTATATAACTCTGATCTCAGGTAAGGTTTCCTAAATAAGAGTTAGATGATGACTTGTTTGAAATTGCAGTTATTCACATTTTCTTAAAAACAAAACAAAACTAAACAAAAACCCTAGAGCTTTCTTATTTTTCGAAGTGGTCTTCAAATGTTGGTAATTATTGAATTTAGAAACAGCAGTCTGCTTTTTATTTTAATTGGTTTGTTGGAGTGGTTGTAGAAATGGGTAGTTTTTAATATTCTATGAGATCTTAGATCATTTTAGAAAATGATAAACTTGGGCCCAGAGAGATAGCACAGCGGCGTTTGCCTTGCAAACAGCCAATCCTGGACCAAAGGTGGTTGGTTCGAATCCCGGTGTCCCATATGGTCCCCCGTGCCTGCCAGGAGCTATTTCTGAGCAGACAGCCAGGAGTAACCCCTGAGCACCGCCGGGTGTGGCCCAAAAACCAAAAACCAAAAAAAAAAAAAAAAAAGAAAATGATAAACTTGCTAACATTAGTATATTTACAGTGTACCATGGAACTGTAGAGAGAGTATAGCAGGGAAAGCACTTGCCTTACATACAGCCAATTAGGATGCAGTCCTTAGTACCATATATAGTTCTCTCAAGCACTGCCAGGAGTGATCCCTGAGCGCAGAGCCAGGAGTAAGCCCTGAGCACAGTTGGATATGGTCCAGCATAAACAAACCAAAAAAAAAAAAAAAAAAACAAAAAACAGGCCAGAGCAATAGCACAGCAGATAGAGCATTTGCCTTGCACGTGGCCAACCCAGCTTTGATCCCTGACTACCCATATGGTTCCTGAAGCTGCCAGGAGTCATTTCTGAGCAAAGAGCCAGGAATAACCGTTGAGGGCCTCCAGGTGTGGCCCCAAAACAACAATAAACAAAAGAACATGGTCTGGCAGAGGAAGCTGTTTGGTGTCTCAAAGATTTTCTTGTACATTCTGAGTAATGTAACTTGTAAAAGTTTAACATCATTGTTAAGTTTTTCTGTTTTTTTTTTTTTTTTTTTACAGAATTTGCCATCTGCTGTTGTAACTCATGTTTTGGATCCTCAGCCTGGAGAGAAGATTCTGGATTTGTGTGCAGCCCCTGGAGGCAAAACAACACATATCGCTGCACTAATGCATGATGAGGTAAGACTGTTCAGAGCAAAATTGCTTTCAGGTGTTACATATTTCAGTGAAGAAACTGTATGGATTTAGACATCCAACCAACCTTCAGCTATCTCAGGTCCAAACAAACTGGAGACTGTTTAGTTCTCAGCCTCCTGTTCAAGTTCAGAAGAGAATTATCCTTTGGGAAAGCTGTCTCGGGGCCTTGTATCCCAAAGGCTCTTAGAACACAGAATAGCTTTCTTCCCTCAAAAAATGAAGATGCATTGAAATTAGGAGATGTTTTCATGTTCTTAAAAGACTCGACATCGGGGCCAGAGTGATTAGCACAGCAGGGAGGGCATTTGCTTTGCACATAGCTGACCCAGGTTTGATCCCCGGTGTCCCATATAGTTTCCTCAATACCAGGAGTGATTTCTGAGTGCAGAGCCAGAAGTAACCCCCGAG
Organism: Suncus etruscus; assembly: GCF_024139225.1. Classification (NCBI taxonomy): domain Eukaryota; kingdom Metazoa; phylum Chordata; class Mammalia; order Eulipotyphla; family Soricidae; genus Suncus; species Suncus etruscus. The sequence goes on along the minus strand of NC_064854.1, from coordinate 24,086,390 downwards.
TACCACCAGGTGTGACCCCAAAATTACATAAAACAAAGATTTGACATTTGCTGAAGCTGCTAAAATAAATTTCAGTACTACAGATTAATTTGACAATATCCAGTTACAGTTTAAAAATATGTATTTTAAAGACATACATATACGTATAAATGTTTACACAGGCACATATCAAATGTGTGTGTAACTATGGTGGTGCATAGAAACCTTATCTGGCTTAATTGTACAGCTGATTTTATTGTGGAAAATATAATCAAGTCTATCCTTGAATTTTAGCTTAGATTATGCCTTTTTCCTATTTTTTTTTTATCCCCTCTGTGCTTTCTCTCTCTCTCTCTCTTTTTTTTTTCAGGGCTAATGCTGTTTCCAAACTCACTGTGGCCTTGTAAGCCTACCTGTATTTCATTGAGATTTCTCAAGAATGGCATGGCAGGCGGGAGAGAGCTCAGCCAGCTGTAGCACAGGCTTTACAGGCAGGAAGTTCACATTCCACCTCCAGCATTACAGTCCTCTGAGCACCATGCTAGGAGTAGCCCCTGAGCATTGCTAGGTGTGACCCTAAATCAAGAAACTTCCTTATTTCTTGAAATATGCCAGTAACTCATTTATTTTTCCTGCCATCAATCTAACCAGTTTCTAAAATTCTTATTCATGTTAATACCTTATGTGGTTACTTGCCTTGATCTAGAGTGAAATTGTAATTACCTGATTAAAAATATTGATTGTATGCCAAGTACTGGGGATTCAGTAGTAAACCACGGTGACCTAGATATTCTTTCTAGATAGAAGACAGATCATAAAAGAATGAATTGAAACCTGGCTTTAAGCTGTGGCGGCAGGAAGGTAGGCTTCCTTGTGAGGGTGCTGATGGGCAGAGAAGCTCTGTTCATCTGACCAGTGTGTGTGCTCTCTGCTCCCATCCCCACAGTGCCAGATTGCTGATGCACTCGGCATCTAGATGTGAGCCTTCTTTGTTTTTTCTTTTTGGACCTTGTCCAGGCTTACTCTGGTTACTCCTGGCTCTGTTGCTCAGAGATCATTCCTGGCAGGCTGGGGCGACCATATGGGATGCTGGAGATGGAACTTAGGTCAGGTATGTCCAAGGCAAATGCCCTCCCTGCTCACTGTACTACTATCTCTTCAGTTCCCAGCCTATGATGGTTCTTAAGTCACCGAATTGGTAGAAAGAATGTAACATCGGCCTTTACTAGGTCAAGATGAAATAGTGGCTTTTTATTTCATCTTTTATTCTTGCCTTTAAGTCACACCTGACTTGTATTCAGAGCCTACTCCTGACTCTGCACTGAGAAATCACTCATGGCAGGACTCTGTAAGACCCTAACCTAATGTGACACTGGGGTTCAAACCTAGGTCAGCTGTGTGCAGGACAAGCACCTTACCTGCTATACTATCTCTCCAGCTCTCCAACTATCTCTTACAGCTTTTTCAGTAGTGCCAATCATTTTTGATCTCTCAAAGACTTCTTATGAAAACTCACTTTACTTTCTCACTTTATACTTGAACCAACACATCTAGAATTTCTTAAAACAAAATGTCACATACAAAAGGGCGAAACAATAATACAAAAATGCATATTCTTAATCAGATAGGAGAAATTTGCCTCTCCTGCCCTATTTATCTCAGATACCCACTTGCAGCTGTAGTAACCTTGATGACTGTCCTTGAGCGATTCAAAATCTCTAATAGAAAAAAAAAGCTAGTCTGGTAGAGAAGCTGTTCTGTGTGGGTACAGGAAGATTGTTCAAGTTCAGCACATCGGGGTCACCCAGCATGATATCAGCACTGCCCTGCTGGCACACTGTGGCCTAGGATGGCCTCATCCCTGAATACTGTGGACTGGCCCCCACAGTGGAAACATTTTATTGTTTGAATTTGTGGAGAATTAAGACTTTGCTCATAAGAATAAATAATGCTTCCTCTTTGTTTTTCCTCTTGTTCAAAAAGAATTTCAAGTGTTGGGGCTAAGGAGATAGTTAAAAAGACTGTAGAGTCCTGTGTTGGATTCCTACACTGATGTTCCCCCAGCAACTCTGGGAGTGGTTCTCCAGTATTTGAATCAGAGCCATCACCTCCCCGCAGAAAAAGAATTTAGGTGGTTAACTCTAAACCTGTGAGATAAAATATTTGATCAGAACATAAATGAATGTAAAATAGGAAGATTCATTGTGGTGTATAGTTACATTTCCGGGTTTTTTTCCAATTGTTTATTTTTGTTTTGGGATCATACCTGGTAGTGTTCAGTGGTTACTCCTGGGTCTGTGCTCAGAAATTAGTCCTGCATATGGGATGCCAGAGATTGAACCCAGGACAGTTGCACTGAAGGCAAACTCCTTCCCACTGTGCTATCTCTCTGGCCCTCAGGTGTTTTGCTTTTAATGATTACATACTACAGTGGAAATAGCAATTGATTGAGTCATCAGCCAGGAGAGGCAATTTTCTCCTTTTGTATGTTTGTTACGAAGTGCTGGGGATTTCAACTGAGGGCCTCACATACACTAGGCAAGTACTTGACTGAGCTCCATTCCCGAACCTACAAACTCAGGTTTTGAGTTTTTTGATTTATGTTAGCTACATAACTGGACATAGCTGGACCTTAGAAGAAAATCATCTGGAAAGAGGGGCCGGAGTGATAGCACAGCGGGTAGGTGTTTGCCTTGCACTCGGCCAACCTGGGACTGACCCAGGTTTGATCTCCAGCATCTCATATGGTCCCCCGAGCCTGCCAGGAGTGATTTCTGAGTGCAGAGCCATGAGTGTAACCCCTGAGCACTGCTGGGTGTGGCCCAAAAACCAAAATCCAAAAAAAAAAAAAAAAATTGTGGATTTGGGGGGCCAGAGTAATAGCATAGCTGTAGGACTACCCAGGATGGACCAGGGTTTGATTCCTAGCAACCCATATAGTTCCCCCCACCCCCAGCCTGTCAGGAGCTATTTCTGAGCTAGTTACTGAGTGCCGTCATGTGTGTCCCAAGCCCCTCACCCCCACCCCCAATGTGGATATTTTTAGTGTGTGGGTGGGTAGGGGGAGGATGGTTTTTGGGGGGCCACCCATCAGAAATGCCAAGGGTTACTCCTGGCTCCGTACTCAGGGAATTACTCCTGGATGTGCTTGGAGGACCAAAAGCTTGGGGTGACGGGGATTGAGACAGGGCCATCTGCTTGCAAGCTAAGCACCCTATTCTCTATACTATATCTTCAGCTCTGAAAATGTGTTTTTAAAAAGAAAAGACTTAAGTATATGATTTAAATTTAATACATTTTGTTAATGAACTTAGTTTCAAATCTAGAGTTAGGAAGAACATGAGAAAACTACTTTGCTCATTAATTTTTATATTTGGTTTAGATTTACACTTTTTTTTTCATTTGTTTGCTTTTAGGGGGAAGTAATAGCACTGGATAAAATACCCAACAAAGTAGAAAAAATAAAGCAGAATGCTTTATTGTTAGGACTGAATTCTATCAGGGCATTTTGCTTTGATGGAACAAAGGCTCTTAATCTTGATATGGTTGCAGGCGCAGAAGGTGAGTCAGTTTTATCTTTTTAAAGTTTTTTTTTTTTTTACCCTCCCTTTAAAGGTTTTGTTTCCTTTCATCTTGCCAAACCTATGCTCCCTTACCTCATAAACTACTGAGTAAAGCCAATTAGATCTTTACATTTATTTAGGTGAAATTAGTTTATGTCTTGGTAGCTACTCCTGTTGTGCTAAGGGCTTACTCCTGGCAGTGCTCAGGTGACTGTAGATTAACTCTGGGGATCACTATAAAAAGTGTCATTCTCCAGAAAGACTGGACTTAATCACAGGTTTGAGCTCAGATGAATTGAGCTCAGAGCTCAGAATTATTAGAATTCTAATTCTAATGAGAATTAGAAACCTCATTCAATTCTCATTGAATTAGGTCTTATAATTTACAACTATGAAAATTGCATTTGAATTTTTTATATAGCAAATCCATATTTAATATTTCCAGAATTATTTCAGCAGTGACTTGATTATAGAGGAAAATGTTTTCTCTTTCACATGATGACTAATATAAAAGTTGCTTCTGATAATGTTGGTTTTTTTTTTTGTTTGTTTTTTTTTTGCCATACCTGGAGGGGGGTTACTCCTGACAGCTCTGTGCTCAGCTACCACTACTGGCAAGCTCAAGGGACCATGTGGGATGTCGAGGATTGAACCCAGGTTGGCCACATGCTAGACAAGCACCCTACCCAATTTGCTATTGCTCTGGCCCAGTAATATATCTTTCTTAGGCATTTTCTATTCTTGACCAAGTAGGGCAGATGGCAAGTATGGGTGTAATTCTTTTCATAGGGCACCCTCCATTCCTGCCAGAATCCTTTGACCGAATTCTTCTTGATGCGCCCTGTAGTGGACTGGGCCAGAGACCAAACATGGCCTGTACTTGGACTTTGAAGGAGGTGACTTCATATCAGCCATTACAGAGGAAGCTCTTTACTGTGGTAGGTGATGCCATTTTTCTGTAAGAGAAAATGAACTTTCACTACTCTGATGTTTAAAAAATTTGGGATCACTTCTGGTGGTCCTTGAGGATCATGGTGTAGTCTGTTGGTTTTTACTTGGACATGAATTATGTGTAGATACCATGTTAAAGTACATAGGAACAAGTTGTTGCCAAGGCTTAAAATGGTACGTAGAGATACACCACCAATTCACAAGATTAATTTATACATCATTATATATTATAGGAAAAGTGTACTAGGTGTTTATCGTGTATCCTTAGGTGATAATCATGTAACCACCTGGTTCTCTTGGGGATCCCCAGAGACTCCTGAGGTCCACCCCAGTATTGGAATAATCCTCAGGGCACTGCAGGCCCTGAGCAGCACCTTGTCATTGGACCAGTCAGATGATCACCAGATGGGGTTCTTGCGAATCCCACCCCCTCACTCCTGGCAGTGCTTGGGGGACCATATGTGATGCTGGGTATCAAACTCAGGTTTGATACAAATATAAGACTAGTGCCCTGGGCCCGGAGAGATAGCACAGCGGCGTTTGCCGTACAAGCAGCCGATCCAGGACCAAAGGTGGTTGATTCGAATCCCGGTGTCCCATGTGGTCCCCCGTGCCTGCCAGGAGCTATTTCTGAGCAGAGAGCCAGGAGTAACCCCTGAGCACCACCGGGTGTGGCCCAAAAACCAAAAACCAAAAAAAAAAAAAAGACTAGTGCCCTCTCCACTATATTGTGGTTACAGCTTCCAAATGTGTTTGTGCGTGCCTTTGAATGTGATATATATATATATATATCTATATATATATATTTAAAAATCAAACTTATTTTTAGTATTCTTTTATTTTTGTGTTCACTTCTTATTTCTTGATGTATTTTCTGTAAAGATACTCATGGAATACCTTCTACATCTAATAATACTAGTCTAGGTATTGGCAATACAGTGTGAAAAGCCAACAGTCCCTGTCCTTACTCATGTAATTTGTTATAAATGGGATAGAAAATAAATAGATGAGATTGATAATATTATAAGGCCATAGAAGAATGGAGCAAACTGAAATAGAAGGAGGCTTTGGCATGCTGGATTGTAGTTGTAGTTGTACATGCTGGCAGAGGGCATAGCTGAAAATGTGACATGTAAGCAAAGGTCAGACTATAAGGGAGCAAGAATGCGGAGAATGAGATGGGATTTTTATTGAATGGGAGAGGCCAGTGTTGGTAGAGCTGAGTGAGCAAAGAGCACGAGCTGGGTCAGCCAGAGGCTGGCCCTGGCCTGGAAACCCACCAGAGCACTTTGGTTTGGAATCCAAGTTCTGGTGAAGGACACTTTGCAGTTTTGAGCTGAGAACTGACCAGCTGTAAAAGCACTGCTCTTACTATGTGTTGCAAATAGATTGTTGCTGGTGGTCAGGAAGGACACATGTCAGTCAAGTAGGAAGGTGTTGTGATAATACAAGTACCAAAGATAAGAGGCTTGACTTAAAGCCATAGCAGAGGAACTATGATTAGTAGCCAAATTTTTATATAACTTGGGGGTGGAGCCAGTAGCTTGTATTGATGAAAGATGGTGATATGTGTCTGTGTGTGTGAAACATTCAGATTGGAACTGTTAGGATAATCTGAACATTGGTCTAAGCTTCTGGAAGAATGGGAATATTTTTCCTGTGGGTCTGAGAGGAAACTAAAAGTTCGGTTTGGGACCTGTCCAATTTGATGGTAGAAATAGAGCATTATGTAAGTGTCTGAATATAAGAATTCAGCAAGGTGTCTAGCCTATGTTAGTATATAATTTCATGTAAAAATGCTATCTAAATGCTGTGAAACTGAATGGTTGTGTTTGGCAAAGTATTGGTCTACGGGACTATACGGCACATCCAAGATAGTTAAATTACTCTCGTCCAGAATAGACTCATTAGTGAAGGAATCGTGACCATCCAGGTCAGCATTGAAATGATTCTCCAATACTGTCCCTGTCAATTGCCTTGAGCCATGTTTGGGTCTTGTGCCCTGACCCCTCTTCCCTTCAGGCGGTTCAGCTGCTGAAACCAGGGGGCCTGCTGGTCTACAGCACATGCACAATCACCCTGGCAGAGAATGAAGAGCAAGTTGCCTGGGCCCTCACCAAGTTTCCTTGCCTTCAGCTTCAGCCTCAGGTAAGAGTTCCCAGCTTCTCAGTGCAGTGCCATCAACCAGCCACAGCAGCTTAAGTGCAGTGATGAGCACTGGATGTCAAGGAGGATATACATCAGACAAAATGTCTCGAAGCTGTACTCCAGTGAACAGGAAAGTTTTTTGGATTGTATTTATGCCCAAGGTTTTTCATGTCCTGACCAAGTTTTTCTTCTGCTTCATTCACTGCTATTGGGTTTAATTGCTACCTAGTTTAGCTGTCTGTTCTTAAATAAAAATAATTTTGTGGCCGCACCTGGTGGTGCTCAGGGATTGGCTTGACTCTGTGCTTGAGTTGGCAGAGATGGAACTCAGTTGCCCTCCTCACTGGACATTGGCTCTGGCTTCATATGTGCTTTCTAGGACTTCCTGGTCCTAGATTTTTCTGATGTGGAAAATATTAAGCATATTTTTCTCAAGGCTTAAACCCAGTGGTCCTCAAACTATGGCCCGCGGGCCACATATTGTATTTGTATCTGTTTCTTCATTGCAAAATAAGATATATGCAGTGTGCATAAGAATTTGTTCATTGGGGCCGGGCGGTGGCGCTGGAGGTAAGGTGCCTGCCTTGCCTGCGCTAGCCTAGGACGGACCGCAGTTCGATCCCCCGGCGTCCCATATGGTCTCCCAAGAAGCCAGGAGCAACTTCTGAGCGCATAGCCAGGAGTAACCCCTGAGCGTCACAGGGTGTGGCCCAAAAACCAAAAACCAAAAAAAAAAAAAAAAAAAAAAAAAAAAAAAAAAAAAAAAAAGAATTTGTTCATAAGTTTTGTTTTTACTATAGTCAGACCCTCCAATGGTCTGAGGGACAGTAAACTGGCCCCCTGTTTAAAAAGTTTGAGGACCCCTGGACAGACTTGAATAAACAGAATATCAAACACTAGTGGGTGGACTGAGGGCTGTTTAGGATTATTGCTGCTTCAGGATTTTGGGATCTTTGTTTGCTCATACAATTTTGATTTTTGGGCCACAGCTGGCAATCTTCAGGGGTTGGTCCTGGCTCTATGTTAAGGAATCACTCTTGGTGGACTTGGGTTACCATATAAAATGCTAGTGATGGAACCTGGGTTGCTGTGTGCAGGGTGTTTTTATCCGCTATAGGATTATCCAAGAATCCTGCTGCTTTATGGTTTCTTGCTTTATAGTAGAAGTTCTCTAGCTCCCCGACTTTTCTGTTAGGACATTTATTTATTTATTTATTTATTTATTTATTTAGTACAGGGGTGGCGAACAAGTTTGACACAAAGAGCCAAAATTTTAAACTGGGAGAGTCAGAGAGCCATACCACGCAGACAAAACAAACACACAAAAGCATATAATTTTTATAGTAATATATTCAACACATAATTGCATTTTGCCATTTTGAGTGAGGGTAAAAATCCTGCAGTGATGATGAGGGTGTGCTGCGTCCTCCACACTAAGAACTAACGGCCAGATGTGACCCAACATGTGACACACGGGTCCCCGCCACGCTCGCTGGCCTGTGCAGTTGTTTCCGAGGGATGGGAGACGGGATGATGCAGCCTGGGGGCGGGACTCCAAACTTGGAGATCTCTTCTCAGAGGTCCCTCCTCAGAAGCAGCAGAACAAAATCCAAACTTGGCAAAGAGCCACAGTATACAAAATAATGAGAAGAGGCAAAGAGCCGCATTCATTTTGGCCGGGAGCCGCGTTTTTGCCACCCCTGATTTAGTAGTTGGGCTACACCTTGTGGCATTTATGTTATTCCTGACTTTGTGCTCAGAAATGCCTCCTCTCAGGCTTGAGGGACCATATTGGATATCAGGGATCAAAGCTCGGCCAACTGCATGCAAGGCAAATAAATGCCCTACACATGCTATTGCTTCAGCCTCAGTTTTTTTGTTTTTTTGTTTTTTTGTTTTTTTGGTTTTTGGGGCACACCTGGCAGTGCTCAGGGGTTCCTCCTGGCTCTATGCTCAGAAATTGCTCCTAGCAGGCTCGGAGGGACCATATGGGATACTGGGATTCAAGCCACCGTCCTTCTGCATGCAAGGCAAATGCCCTACCTCCATGCTATCTTTCCGGCTCCAGCCTCGGTATTTTTTTTTAATTAAAACTTTTTTGGGGGGCCGGGAAGGTGGCGCTACAGGTTAGGTGTCTGCCTTGCAAGCGGATGGACCGCGGTTCGATCCCCCGGTGTCCCATATGGTCCTCCCAAGCCAGGGGTGATTTCTGAGCACATAGCCAGGAGTAACCCCTGAGCGTCAAACGGGTGTGGCCCAAAAACCAAAAAAAAAAAAAGCTTTTTTGGGGGGGGGGTTTGGGTTTTTGGGCCACACCCAGCGGTGCTCAGGGGTTACTCCTGGCTGTCTGCTCAGAAATAGCTCCTGGCAGGCACGGGGGACCATATGGGACACCGGGATTCGAACCAACCACCTTTGGTCCTGGATCGGCTGCTTGCAAGGCAAACACCGCTGTGCTATCTCTCCGGGCCCTAATTAAAACTTTTTATTAGCGGTTCATTCCATATTTGAGATTGTTTAGCTCTGTAATAATGTTTATATTCATTCAGATATGTTGAAGGTTTTATAACTTCCTGGATTGACTTCTAGAAGCAATTGGAATACAAAAAAAAAGTAATGAGAAGTGGTTCCCAGATTCAATAATTAAGATGTTTAGATGGAAGTAATACTTATGAATTCCCTTGGAATTTTGTCTGTGTTCATTTATACACTCTGTATGTACCTAAACATATGCCACACACATACCAACATATACAACTAAAGGAGATGGATTATTTGGTAAGCAACGTGTTTTGCCAGGGATATGTCTGCAAATCTATGTTCTATTACACAAATGGTATGAGAAGTGCTGACTTCGGTTCAGATTAGCAAGCTTAAAGTTGGTGGTATTATGTAGTAAGTATCACTCAGTTCCTGCAGTTCCCAGTTGCCTCTAAGTGCCGAGGCAGCCTTCCTTTATGAATCGCTAATATTTATGTACCACATCAGAAAGAGATCCAATTAGCATGGGTCGGAGAGAAAAATCTGGAGATGTCCAAGGAATGCCTGTCAGGGAGCATCTGATAATAAGGCTGTTTTTAATCTCTTGTTACGGTGAGGCCAGGGCCCGTGTATCAATGCTCATTCGGTGCCAGGCAGGCACACCACCACCTTCTTTATTGAAGCTTTGCAGAGCTTTTTACTGAGGTTTTTATCAAGTACTTCAGGCCGTGGCAGAGCTGACATCGGACTCTGTATGTTCCTAGAAGGGAAGCTCGGGCTTCTCTCATGCTCTGGAGCACCTAATAGGTGCCCATTCCTGGGGTGCTTTCATCCTCACTCCCCCACTCCATGGCTGTAACACAGGAACAGCATCTACAAGCCACCCAGATGGAAGAATGTCTCATGCCTTTCCCGCTCCCTGGAATTGTGTGGTTGGGGTGCATTTGCCCCTGTCACTTGGTCTAGAGAAGGTGCTACTTCTTTCTCCAAACAGGTTCCACGGCTCGGTAGTGCAGGCATGACAGGAGCTGGCTTGTCTCAGGTACTCTTAGAACAACTGCAGCGATTCGACCCCTCAGCCGCGCCACTCCAGGACTCAGACACCCAGTTTCTGCAGGAGGCCAGCTCGGACCAGCTGATCCAGCTGGCAAATATGGACTGTATCGGCTTTTTCATCGCAAAGTTCCTCAAGTGCCAAAGCACAAAGGAGCCTTAGAAGCGAAAATGCCACACACACTGAGTGGCTGTATTGGAATTTTGTGTGTTTGCTCATGCTTGGTTTTCAGGGCCACATCTGGCTTATACACTCAGGGCTTATTCCCTGCTCTGTGCTTAGGGATCACTCCTGTTGGGACTTGGAGGACTATATAGGGTGCTGGGGTTTGAACCTGGGTCGGCAAGCACCCTACCAGCTGTATTATCACTTTGGCTCTCTTTTGTTTTATTTTTTTAATAACTGTTGGGGCCAGAGCAGTCATGTAGCAAGTAGGGTAGCCAACTAGGGTTCAATCCCTGACATCCCATATGGTCCGGTGACACTGCCAAGAGTATTCTTGAGTGCAGAGATCAGAGTAATCTCTGAGCACAGCTGGTTGTGACCCCAAAACAGAAACACCCCCCCCCCAAAAAAAATTCACCAAACCTCGAATTGTTGCCAGTGGCACTGGTGGTATGTCTATAAGGAAACAAAAGGATTCTCTGGAACCTTTTACCAGGATAGGAACAAAGAGGATGTGGTTGTGGATAGTACAGTATTTATATAGTTTGGTTTTGGAAGAAGTTTTATAGAGTAAGCAGAATGTAAAGAAAATGCCAATAAATGTATATAACATTTTCATTTGGAGTCTTCTGGTTTGTATTTGCAAAGAATGTTAGTGATTTTTAAAGATTTTTAAGTCAGTGAATCTCACAAAAGGAATAAAGTAATATATTATTTGGAAAGGCAGTGTTTTTTTTATTCCTAAGTTCCTAATGGGAAATATTACCTGCATAATTTAACCAACTTTCTAAATGTTTGGTCAAACAACCCTCTTTCAGATGAAATCTAAAACCTTTTGAAATGATTCTGTGCCATTACTGTTATTTTTTTCCTCATGATTTTAAACCAAGTAGCTTGCATTTGGGGTAGCCTTTTTCATCTACCAGAACACATATGAGTTGTTAAGAGATGTGATTGGTGAGAGAAATCTGGCTTCTAACAATTGGATGCTGACCTGTCACACACATCTGGGTCCTGGAGTTTCTGGTTGAACATAAAATATTTCACAGGAAACAAACTTCAGCCAGGACAACTATGAGTATGCTAATGACAAAAAAAAAAAAAGAGAAAACAAGTCCACTTTGTAATCAAGTCTGAATTTAGACAATAACCTCACCAGGCATACCCTAGACTGGCCAGGAGAAGTGACTGCTATTTGAAAGGTTATAATATCACTTCATGCTACCTGCTTCTTAGGTACAGCATTAAGATACTCCTAGGATAACTTAAAAACTCTTTCATGATATACTTTGCCAGTTTTACGTCATCCCCAAATTGCTGGGCAGTGGCCATATCAAGTGGACATTTAAAGGGAACACTTGCCTAATTCCTTTCCTTCTATAGGTTTCCCTTGAGATCTTTTAAGTGGCCTCCTCTCTGAGGAAGGCTTTCTTGAACATTCTTCTTTCCCAGAGCTACTGCTTTCATAGCCCTTTACACATTCTATCTACTTGACACATAGCCTCTGCACTCTTCCCTGAATGCTGGGGAAACTCTGGACACAGGGATCCATCTTTTCTTCATTTCAGTCATCCATAAATGCTTATTTATTGAATGCAGGGATAAATACTCCCGAGTTCTGTAAGATTCAAATAAGTGACTGACTTCTCTTCGTCCCACATTTTGCTTCCAGAGTTCTAGTAGGTATTTGGGTTTGGGGCTATACCTGGCAGTTCTAAGGGGCTACTGTTTGCTCTGCACTTGGGACTTACTCTTGGCGATACTCTGAGATTCTGGTCAACTTCTTGTGAGGCAAGCACCTTATCTGCTGTACAGTCTCTCTGCCCCCCTCTAGTAGGTAATGGACTAAACCAAAAAGGGTTTAACGTGTGCTACTTTTTTCTAGGGTCAAGTGTTCTTCCCAAACTACATGTTTTTGGGCTACATTCAACAGTGTGCCAAACTTCTGGCTCTGAGCATAGGGATCACTCCTGGTGGTGCTCAGATTGGATGCTGGAAATTAAACTGGTATCAGTTACATTCAAGACACTGCACTGTCTCTGGTTCTTAAATGTATATTTTTGTTTTTTTTTGGTTTTTTTTTTGGGTCACACCTGGCAGAACTCAGGGGTTACTCCTGGCTCCATGCTCAGAAATCGCTCCTGGCAGGCTCGGGGGACCATATGGGATGCCGGGATTCGAACCAATGACCTGCTGCATGAAAGGCAAAGGCCTTACCTCCATGCTATCTCTCTGCCCCCCCTTAAATGTATTTTTAAAATTCACAAGACCCATTATCTCCTCAAAGTCTCCGGAAAGCCTTTTACGTGAAATTAGGATGAAAATGGTGGAAAACCAATCAGCTTAATAGTAAATTATAAATTTAGAATAACACCAATAAATGCCAAGATGCAACTAATATAGACATTAAAATATTTGCTTATTTAAAACAGTAAGGACAACTAATATTCAAATTTTTTTCTTTAAATATTTTCAGTGTTTTTTTTCCCCTTCAAATAGAGCAAATTGGATAATAACTCATTCAATTTTAAAGGGACACAGAAATTTAAGAAAAAATACAATAAAAATCGGGAAATGTGGAGAAAAATTAATATATTATCTTTACCATTAAGTATTAACATAGTTCTGCAAAACAGAAGAGCATTTTAATTCAACAGTGAGAACATTTTACTTCAAAACCCTGTTACCACGTTAGTTTAAATAGCAAAGTGAAGTACAAATAGATAAAAATAGAATTTAGCCATAATGAAACAGCTGGCCCAGAAACTTCTAGTACCTCTTTATTTCTAACACTGACTCTTGGAGTTTTAGTAAGATCAGAGCATTGAGGAGAAGCAGGATGGGCACTGACTAGTAGAGGGACAGGGATGAGTAGTTAAATTCTTTCAGGAAAGTCAAGTTTCCTTTTTGCTGTTTTTAGATCACACCTGGTAGTGCTCAGGGGTTACTCCTGGCTCTACACTCTAGACTCACTCCTTGCAGCCTCAGGTGACTATATGGGATGCTGGGGATTGAATCATGTCTGCTACAAAGGCAGATGTTCTATCCATTGTACTATCTCTTTGGCCCCAGAATCTTCCTTTTAAAAGTGAATAGTTAAATTTCAAAATCTGAATCAAGAATTGTTTACACATGTACAATTAAGGTGGGAGAGCTGTACTTATCTCCCTGAAACCATTTTTTCTTAAGTGAATAGAATGAGCTAACTAGGGGCCAAAGGGATAAGCACAGTGGTAGGGTGTTTGCCTTGCATGTGGCCAACCAGGAGGGTCCCACTTCGATTCCCCGAGTCCCATATGGTCCCCCAAGCCAGAGGCGATTTCTGAGCACATAGCCAGGAGTAATTCCTGAGTGTCACTGGGTGTGGCCCAAAAAAAAAAACAAAACAAAAAGAAATAAAGTTAAAAGTGCGCTAACTAAAGGACTATCAGTGATTGGCATTGTTCTTCTGCTCCACAAGGAATGAATAGAATCAACTAACTTGTTTGTTTTGGGGCCACACCGTTGGTGCTCAGGGATTACTCCTGGCTTTGTGCTTAGGAATCACTCTTGGCAGGCCTGGGGGACCATATGGGATGCCAGAAATCAAACCAGGGTTGGCCACGTGCAAGGCAAACACCCTCCTCACTGTGCTTTTGCTTTGGCCCCTCGAATTGACTATTTTTAATGTTTTAAATTTGTTTTTTGGCAATGTTGGGAACCCAACGAGGGCCTCACACATACAAGGCAAATGCTCTACCACCAAACCCCGTTTCTAGCCGTGTTGAATGTTGGACACTTTCACTTTCAGGTGAATCTTTTCTGAGATGGCAATCAATACTACTACCAATAAACAGTGCAGAAGCCAGCTCTTTATTTGTTTTCTAGGAATGACTTTTACCCAGGTTTGTTGAACAGTTCAGTGTAGCTGACAGTGATAGTTTAACAGGAATGCAGAGCAGACCATGTTAAAAATGTGGCATTGTCCCAAGTACAGTATGACTAAGACATCCTACATTTAGCAGCACCTTTTTGTAACAATAACTTAAATAAGCTGAAGAGAAAGTATAGGAAAAAGTGAAGAGGGCTTGACCAAAAAAAAAAAATCTATTAAGAACATGTTCAGAATTTTCTAGACTAACTACAAAATCATGATTGTACAACTGAGTAGGTGAAGACTAAACCTTTGCTGTGTGAAAGGATTCGTACATTCCAGAAATCAGTAAATAGCCCATTAACTGTAGGTCTTTTTCTTCACTTGCAGTTTTGATAGTACACATTTACACATGGGCCTACTGTAGAGTTTTCACAGAGAAATTGCTCATGTCAAATGCCAAATGTCAAAAATGTCAAGTCCTACAAAATAATAGCTTTAAAGAAACATTCTGACTCAAACTAACATGTTTTTCACAGTCAAGTGAGAAACTTGAGAACCCAGGGATAAAATTTAAAGATCCCATCAGCGTGATTCTTTGAAAGGGACTAATGGTAGCAGCAAGTTAAGTACAGAAGTACCAGTTATTCTTTAAGAATTTAAAAATTCCAAAGTTGATTGAGATAAAATTCTGTGTAGGGAACAATGTAGATGATGCTTACCATGAAGGAAATTCATCCTAAATATTTTATGAAAGTACTTAATTGGGAATATGCGCTTTTAACAAGATGAACATCTTTACACCAAAGCTTTATATGTTACGTTATATATATATTTAATTGGCTGATAATACAATTAACCAGAAATTTTGAGGGAAATGTTTCATATTAGTGGATAAAATAACTATAAACTCACTTTGAAAGTTGTCTTGAGGGGAAAGGGGAATGAAAAAGTTTGAAGTGACATGATTTTATGAAGGCTCAAGAATATTTGGCAAGAGCTTGGAATAATCCAGCAAAACAAACAGGTTACCTTTTTTAAAACAAAACAAAACAAAATCTAATCTATACATCTGGAGCTAGGTAACTAGGCATTTTTGAGGGACAAACTTCAAGTGTTAGTACTTGCACATTAATACTGTCTTACCCGTACAGTCATAACTGGACAAAGCTGCACATGTTAAGAGACACAGGGCAGTTCAGTCTCGATGTAGTAATCACATGGTGAGCGCCTTTCAGCGGGACAACTGAGACAGGTAGCTGGGCTCTTTTCAAGTTCCCTTCAGAGCAGATGGAGGAAGAGATATCTTAACATTTTACCGACTTTCTTTCCTCCTCTCCCCCTGATGACTTCTGAGGAGCAGAAACTTTGGTTCTAAGAAGCACTTCTGGGAGCTGACAGAACATAGGATTGGTGGCCTGGAAGTGGATAACATATGGAAGAGGGACAACCAGAGTGACAGTTACGTTTAGGGAAGGAAGTGGGAGATGCTAAAAGAATTTATCCCCCCCCCCCAGAATAATTCTACAAGCCTTGTAAACATGTCTCACGAAACAAATACCTCAAACACACACGAAGATTGCACATTTCCATTGGAACACTCATAGCTGATGGTCACCTGCACTTTGACGCTAGAGACAGACAGTAGGAGCCAACAGGAAGAAGGCTCCCCTTCAGCATCAAGCATCTTCACGCTCCTGCCTGCTCAGGCCGTCACTGGACCAACAGGTAGGTGCAGTGCCAGGTAGGTCCAATTCTTCTTGGTCTTGTTCCTTCATCAGCTCAGGGAAGGGTGAGACACATCCCGCCTCTCTGCTCCTGTGACCTTAGCCACTATTTACTAAGTGTTGTTCACAATTAGGGTGAAACGGCATGGGGAGAACAGCCTTTGGAGTTTGGTTGGTAGTTGCCATGATATATGGTCAAAAAAGACTCTCAGGGAATGGGAAAATAGTAGAAATCAAACCTTTTCAAATCAAGCACTCACGAGTATTTACAGTATGTACAATCTTCCTGCTTGGATGGGCCTAGGTATCTAGGTGATGTTCTTACAAATTTCCTGAAATGGGGGCATTTCTAGTCCCTGTAATTCAAAGAAACTGCTGACTTGGCATTAAGACTAAAATAGTGTGATAAAACTGATATGTGTGTATATATATATATATAATATATAATTATAAGAAGGTGTTTGCAGAAATAACATTTACAAACTGTCTATACAGTACACAGTACTAGTACATAGAAAATAGATTCTAACTTTATGATCCCCTTTGTGTAAGGCAAGACTGAACCTGTCCCCAAATTCAGTCAGCCAGAGGCACAAGCAACAGTGTCCATGGATGAATAAATATGCAAATCACTCTTTATCTAGGCTGCATCGGGCTTGCTGGACATGTCTAGGACATTTCTGAGAACACTTCTGCCACCTGGATGGCAACAGATATTTTTGTTCTAGTGGCAGATGTACCAAAGAGTTTCTGGAAAGTCCAGCAGGACCAGAGCATCGCAGCTGTCCCAGGCAAATTCATAGAGCACTTCCCAAAGAAAACAAAGTATATTAATACTCTATTTCATGCTATTGCTAGTCAAGCAACAGCAGTACAAAATATACAAGAGACATCACATAGGATTGCAACGTGGACCCCAAAAGATGAGTTTGGGGGTGTTATACAAGACTTAAAAAACAAAACACACACGCACTCACAAGGGCATGAGTCACTGGCGGACGTAAACATCCCTGCCCCACTCCCCTGCCTCATTCCGTTTCCTGGCGGTCCCTTCTCCCTCCTTGTCACAGTAGCGATCCTTGGATTTGTGGTGGCTGCGCTGTCGGTTGCACTCGTTGTGGTCCTGCTCTCGATCCCTGGCCCGGTACCGAGCCTCCCTGTGTCTGTGCTCACTGCTCCCGTGGTGGTGCTCACGGTGCGGGACATAGTGGTCCACATGATCGTGGGTGTAATCTTCCTGGGGCTCCACATAGGCAGAGTCTCGACTCTCCTGGGTCTCTGAGTCAATTGTCTCCTGCCTGGAGAGGCCACGGCTGGCACCGCTGCGGTGGTTGTGCTGAGCTGAGGGGCGGTGCTGGGACTTCCTGACAGGTTCTGGGCAGGGCTCCTCTTCTGCATGGGAGGCAGAACGGGCCACCGTGGAGCGTTCTGTCCGCAGGTCGCCTTGGGGACCCTGGTGGGTGATGGGGGCGGCAGGGGCCAGAATTAGAGAAGAAAAAATGGTTAGCATTCAAATTCAGCCGAACACTAAGATGAGATCTAATCTAGCTTGTCCTCGTGTGCTAAATTAGTATCCAACAGCACTTTTTGTTGTTGTTTGTTTTGAGGCCATACCCAGCAATGTTTTGGTTACTTCTGGCACTGAATGACCTACCAGGGGTCATTCTGATAGTGCGTGGGGGACCATGAGGGATGGATGCTGGGGAACAAACCTGCAAGGCAAACAGTCTGCTGTGCTGTTGTTCTGGCACCTCCAGTGGCACTTTCTACTGTATTTTTTTATACCTTACTTTATTACATGTTCATTCATAATGCACAGACTAGTGAAATGGGAGGTTTCTTTTATTTCTGTTTATGTGATTCACATAGAGTTTTTCTATCTAGTCAAAGAACAGTGCCTCTTGGAGATTTTTCTACAGGTGGGTGTCAGCCTCACCTTCAACTTTCCAACTGTGTCCACTTTCCAACTGTGTCCCCCACCCCCATGTTTGTCTACCCTGGCCAGTTGTCCCCAGTGGAGAAACACTGTCTAAAAGCATCTAGTGAGTTTTGAAGTCCCTATGTATGCCTGTAACTGCTTTTCTCACAGCTATAGAAAATGCTGAAGGGTTTGTTTTTGGTTCATACTTGGTGTTGCTCAGAGGGTTACTCCTGGTTCTGCTCATTTGCTATTCCTGGTGATGGTCAGAAGAACTTATGGGATGCTGGGGATCTAACCCTGGTTGGTCGCCTGCAAGGTAAATGCCCTCACCACTGTGTTATGATTCCAGCCCCATGATAAAGGTTTTTTGAAAGACTCAGTGTTGGTGTCAGGGTGAGTAGAGTTCTTTACTAAAACAAACCCTTCTGGGCTCTCAGGATGGACCCTACACAAAGAACCAAAAAGCACTCCCTTACCTGGGAATTAGAGGCGCGAGTGGGGCTGACAGGCAGAGTGGATGTGGCTAGAGTCCGGTTGAGAAGCGGGTTGGAGAGGTTGCTGCTTGGAGGGTGGGTGGCCTTCCAGTAGGCCTCCATGTAGTCGGCCAGGTGTTCGCAGGCATCCTCCAGCTGGTTCTCATCCAGGATCACGTCAAACAACTCCTGCAGAGGCAAGCAGGGGAACAACCTCACATTGAGCTTCCCAACTGGTGGCCTGGAAGGAGGGAGGCCTTGGGGGTTTCCTGTGCAGCCCTTTCTTCACATTATGTCTGTCTACCTCAGATCGCAGTAGAGCATCCAGTTCTCTAAAACAGCAGTAAAAGGTGACCAGTCAGACCAGTCAGAAGCATAGTTAGGTTGTGGCAGGAAAGAGACATGAATAAGGACATCTCAAGAGTCCTGGAAGCAGCTTCATCTTGGAGACTGATGAGGCTGGACAAGACCATGAAATCTAACAGAAACCAAAGTCAATGTTTTGACATAGTCCAAAGTTTCAAATTGTTCTGTTTATCATAGTCCAGTTTAAACTTCAGATGCAGAAACACTTGCTTTTGAGATATACAGCTAGAAGCAATCTCCAGCCTCAGCACTTGGTATGTCAAATGTGAACTGGATGGAATCAGACCTTGGGCTTGAATGTACTCTTCTACAGAGTCTCATCTCAATTTCTCAGTTATTAAGAGCTGGCAACTTACTCTTTATGATTATTGGTGAATAATAAAACAGTCTTGTTTCCCCTAGGATACTGATTAGCCGGCATTGTCACTGCCACAAGCCTTATGTTTGCAGAAGTTCCTAGCCTTGGGGGAGGATCTGCCTTCTATGCTTTCTATGCCTTCCACTGAGCCATCTCTTTTTGGCTCCTTAACCCCATTTTTTGGAGCAATACCTATTCAGTGTCCATTTTACAAAACAGTTTTGCAAGTCCTTTAACCTCAGTACTATCTCTCTAGCCCCAACTTGAATTTTTTTTAAAGTCTCCTAAATCCATAAAGTTCATTGAGGAAAACATAGGAAGTACACTCAAGACTTAGATCTCAAAGTCTTCGATGATAGGATGTCAATGGCAAGGATTATAAAATCAAATCTGAATAAATGGGACTGTATCAAACTAAAAAGCTTCTGTATGGGAAAAGAAACAGGCTAAAACCAGAAGACAGCTAACTGAGCGGGAGAAAATTTTTGTACTTAATACGTCAGATAAAGAATATACAAAGTACTCATAAAGGTTAACTCCACAAAACTTAAAATCCCCACCAAAAAAATGGGGAGAGAAAAATGAAGACACTTTTCTGAGGAAGACCAACAGATGGCCTACAGGCATATGAAAACATGCTCATCACTTATCAGGGAAATTAGAATTAAGACAACAGTGAGGATGGCACATTTTAAAAATACTATAAATAATCTCTATTGGTGGCACTGTGGTGGAAAGAAACTCTTATCCACTACTGGTGGGAATGCTGCCTGATCCAACCCCTATGGAAGATGGTTTGGAGAATTCTAACTAGACTCAAAATTGAGCTATCATACAACCCAGCAATCTTGGTTATCTATCCCCAGGACAGAAAAGCATCCGAAAATATGTATGCACACCACCTTTCAATGTGGCACAGTACATCAACCTAGATGTCCAACAACAGATGAGTGGATCATGAAGATTTGGTACATATATACAATAGAATATAGCTGTAAGGAATGGTGCAACCATGCAATTTGCTGCAACATGGGTGGAACTGGAAGATATGTTAAATGAAGTAAACCAGAAGAAGAAAGATGAATACCAAACAGTATCACTTATATGTGGTATTTACAATAACTGCAGAAGGAAACACAATGATTTAAATAGAGTTATCTCGAACAACCTTGGCCCCAGAGTATAGCAAGGAAAAGGAAAGAAATTGAGTAGAGGAAGATAAATACAAATATGAAAGGATGGGGGCCCGGAGTCAAGTGGTCTCATGTGCATTGGTGGTATTAAAAAAGGACAGAACTAAATATCCAAGCTAAAGGCAACAACATTGGAATCAAGAGGCCCAAACTTTAATAATCAAAATTTAAATTGGCCTGCTATATTGGCAGGCAGGAGGACTGGGGTGGTGGTATGGGATGTACTTGGGGACCATTGGTGAAGGGAGGTCAATACCGGTGATGGCATTGGCCTTGATTCATTGTATGTCTGAAACTCAACTATGAAGGACTTTGTAAATCACAGTGGTTTCCATAAAATCAAAGTTTTTAGGGGCTGGAGAGATAGCATGGAGGTAAGGCGTTTGCCTTTCATGCAAGAGGTCATCGGTTCGAATCCCAGCGTCCCATATGGTCCCCCGTGCCTGCCAGGAGCAATTTCTGAGCATGGAGCCAGGAGTAACCCCTGAGCACTGCCGGGAGTGACCCAAAAACCACAAAATAAATAAATAAATAAATAAATAAATAAAATAAAAAAAAATAAAAGTTTTTAAAAGTCTGATCTCTTCAAAAGATTCTTTTGAAGATGAAGTACTCACTGGAGGACACTGAGCCAGTTTATCAGCCGCAACCATCTGGACGTTGAGGTGTTTAGCTTGAGATTTCCCTCGTGATTTTATTAGCCGTTGTAAAACCTTTGAAAGATAAACATATAAAACAGGACTATATACATTTGAGCAATCTTTTAAGACTTACAGCAGCAACAACAAAAAAAACCCACATGGTTTAAAGCACCATGATTTATAACACTGTTACAGTAAGGTTTCATGCATACACTGTTCCAATGCCTCACACTGTCCAGCAGGTGTCCACTTCACCATCATTGTCTCAGAGTCCCCATCACCATTTAGGTCTCAGGTTCTCAGTTTTTGTATTTTTTTTTCAATTGTACACTGATCACTTATAACAAATTTAGTCTGTTAAATATAATAAAGATTGGGTCAGAATGATAAGACAGCAGGTAGGCTGTTTGCCTTATATTCAACTCAGGTTTGATCCCTGGTACAACATATGGTTCCCTGAGTCCACCAATAGTGATTCCTGAGTGCAGAGCCATGAGTAATTCCTGAGAACCATTGGGTGTGATTCCCCCAAAACAAAACAAAAAATATAATGCATAATTATCTGCAAAATTCAATGTATCTCATTTACAAGCTTTAAAAATAACTAGAATGGAGTTTGCTCATAGTTTTCTCAAGACCAGGACTTACAAAGCTTTTTGTTTCATGTAATCATATCAAAGAACTTTTTCTTACATTAAATTCCAGTCTTTTACTTTGAAACTTGTATGGGGATTTTTTTTTTTTTGGTGGGGGGTAGGGGAGGCGGCACTCAGATTACTTCTGGCTCTGTGCTCAGAAATTACTCCTGACAGGCTCTGTGGACCATATGTGATGCCAGGTCAGCCATTTGCAAGGCAAATGCCCTCCCAGCTTGACCCTGAATGGATATTTTTATCTGTGAATAATCTGTAATATTTATCAGTTGCTTGGAGAATAATAATTCAGTGAGTTTTTCAGTTCATCCAAATGTTGACACATCTCCATATGCAACATTAGAAACATATTTGTTTATCACTCTAGTAGGAAAGACTGTTGGGAAACTCGGATTTCCTGTGATTCTTAAGTTTTCTTTAAGAGTTTGAGTTTTGTTATTGGCAATAAATTGTATTGTTTTCCTTGAAGTGATAGACTTGATGTTCAAGAAAATCTGTACAAAGCTCATGATTAAATAAATTCAGTCACACTGGTACTTTTCTTTAAGATAACTTAATATTTCAGCATTAAAGCACATCACTACTTCCTTCACACTATAAAGTGAAATTGGCTGGTGGTTTTTGGGATTCCAAGTGCTCGATAGAAAAGAAAACAGTAATCTGTAGTGGAGTGGGACCCAGTCTTGATTCATTAACTCTAACACTCAGCAGTTTGACCCATTCAAGGTCATGAAAGGTCTACACATGTGAAAAATAAGGTCTTGGATTTGGTCTAGCAGACAATGGAAGTCTCCTGGACCGCAGTTTGGAATCTGTTCTAAGCCATGAAACTAATTTTGTTTAGCTTAAAAAGAATCGTAAAAATTCTTGACAATCAGCCCTTCAAGATACTCCTTTCTGCTGTCACTGCAAAACAGAATAGAGACGTGTTTGATTCAAGTTTGGTTTGAGAACCAAAGGAGTGATTAAGTACCACCTACCTTTGGAGAGGAGATCTTCACATACACTATAATTGGGGCCAATGAGGTTTTACTGAGTTGAGCTGGATGATTAATCGTGTCTGCATCAAGGACAACCAATTGCAGTGTTCTTGCAAGTTCAAAAATCCTTTCAATTTCACTCTGGACTTCCGCTGCAAAACATTAAGAAGAGTGTGATGATTATTTTTAAGCCACACTGAGATCTTTCTTCAGCAGGAACCTAGATCCATTGGGCATTATCAAGTCGAGGCTTGCAGACAGCAGAGGGGATCGCTTGGAAAAGTCTGCCCCTGTATACCACGCAGGAATTAGGAATCCCAGTCCAGCAGCTATAAAAGATACTTCCAGGGTAGCATTTTATCTGGGTGAGTTACAATGATATTTTGCTGCAGATTTTCAAATGTTTTATTGCAAGGGAGAAAGAAGACTAGAACTTTTATGAGCCTCTGTATCACTATTTAATATACAAGGATTGGGGCCAGAGCAATGGCACAGTCATAGGGCGTTTGCTTTGCATGTGGCTGACCCAGGACAGACTGTGGTTCAATCCCTGGCGTCTCATATGGTCTCTAAGCCAGGAGCAATTCTGAGCACAGAGCCAGGAGTTTACCCCTGAGTGTCATTGGGTGCAGCTCAAAAACAAAAAACAAAAATAAAAATACAAGGAGGTACTGTATTCTAGGGATACACATTTAGAGATGAACTTAAAGCTTTACTCTCTTCAAGGTTCTTTTTCTTTTGGTGGGAAGTTTCCACACCTGGAAGTGCACAGGGTTTACCCTGGCTCTGCTCAGGAATAGTTTCTAGTGGGCTTGTAGACCTTATGGAATGCTGGGGATTAAATCCAAATCAGCAGTGTGCAAGGCAAAGGCCCTACTTGCCATGCTATTTTATTGTTCTGGCTCTTTGGAGGTGTTTTGTTTTGTTTTATTTTATTTTATTTTACCAGTTTCAAAAAACTTACAGATAGACTTTTTGCCAGTCAAATTCTGTGCTGGACTTTTCATCCTTTTGTAAAAGATAACAATTGCTGCAAGTGATCTATTACATTTGAAGTATTCTCAAAATTAATTCCTATTAAGTATATATGCAAGGGAAAAATGCTTTCATAATAACTCCCTGTATTTACTGCCACCTTAATAGAACTTGGATGCATTGATATTTCAGCCTAATAAATGATTCATAAACAAAAACATTTTTAATGTAAGTAGTCTCTGCCTTTAAATTTTGTCCCATTGTTTATCTTACTTCCACACACACTGTGCAACTGCTCACAAAATCTGTAACATAAGCCCTGATTTAATTTCAGTAAGCACTCTGATGTGTTAATATGTTTTAAAAATAAAACTGTATTATAGATAACCTATCATTACAGACTTAGAAAAACATGCTGCAAAGAAATTGGTTTAAAGGTAAGAACGTGGGCTTGAATATAAGCAGACACTTTGGCATTGGTACTTTTAATAAGATTTGATATAATTTTATGGAAAAGGAAGAAGCAATGGGGCCGGAGCGATAGTGCAGCGGTAGGGCATTTGCCTAGCACATGGCTGATCCAGGAATGACCTAGGTTCATTCCCCGGTGTCCCATATGGTCACCCAATTCAGGAGCAATTTCTGAGCGCATAGCTAGGAGTAACCTCTGAACGTCAGTGGGTTTGCAGGTTTCACCCCACAAAGAGAAAATAGAGAAGCAATAACTCCCCTTCCAAAATCTCATGAAGCTGTATGGAATGTTGGCAAAATTATAACTTAGAGATATATTAAGGCATAAAAATGGTGAGTTTATCTGGTAAAGTTACACATTTGTGAATACAACAAACTGAAAGCATTAGGCTGGAGAGAGAGTGCTGGGATAGAGAGTTTGCATGAATTTAAGAATCACCACCAAAGCTCCAAAGTATTTTTTGAGAGGCCAAAACAAAAGAGAAGATCACAGTTAGTAGTCAGAAACTTGGCAAGTGAAGAGAGCTGCTATGCCATTATCTAACTGGTCAGTACAAATTGATGAATCCCATTCATCCATTCAAGCTGAGCATCTTGAAAAACTTCCTATCAATATGGACAAAAGTAGAGGAAATTTGGAGGGTCGGGGATGGAAAGAGCAGAGAAAGAAAGTTCTGTAGATGAACTACCACCAGGAAGTGAGTGTCCTCATATGCTCTGAGAGATTTGTCACAGTTTGATGGAGTTGAGTAAGAAACAAGATCGACTTGTTACAGATCAAGTTGGTTATATTTGGAGGAAGGATTGAAGTCAGGGAGCTCATATGTGAAAAATGTGCTCTGCTAGTAAACTGCATGCCTGCCCCAAAGTATGTTATTTTCAATATTTTCTGTTATTTATTTCATATGCCTTTTTGAGTAAACTAAAAGCTTTGTTTAAAGCTGGTTTCAAGGGAGTGTGGGATGACTCAATGGTAGAGCTCTTGTCTTTGGAGCCCACACCTAGAGATGCTCAGGGGTTACTCCTGGTACCATCTGTACATCAAACCCAGATTAACCACATGTAAGGCAAACACCCTACAAGCTGTACTATCATTCCAGCCTCCCAAACTTTGGCCCAGGACTGGCACTCCATGTCAACTGGGAGTCTCTGGCTCTGCACAAAGTGTATGTATACACTACAATGAAAAGGATATGACCCCTGAGGACTACCAGCACCTAATATGTAACCCTGGTCATTGCAACAGCAAAGAGAAGGGAACATTTTTGTTTTCGTTTTTTGCTTTTGGTTTTTGAACCACATCTGGTGGCACTTAGAGGTTACTCCTGGCTATGTGCTCAGAAATCATTCCTGGCTTGGGGGACCATATGGAACGCCAGGGGATCAAACCGTGGTCTGTCCTAGTCTAGTGCACGCAAGGTAAACACCCTACCACTGCGCCACCACTCTGGCCTGAAGAAGGAAAAGTTTTTTAAAAAATAAAGTAAGCTTTGGGCCCAGTGAGATAGAACAGTGGTATTTGCCTTGCAAGCAGCCGATCCAGGACCTAAGGTGGTTGGTTCGAATCCCGGTGTCCCATATGGTCCCCCGTGCCTGCCAGGAGCTATTTCTGAGCAGACAGCCAGGAGTGACCCCTGAGCACTGCCGGGTGTGGCCCAAAAAACAAAAAAAACAAAAAATAAAGTAAGCTTTAAGTCTTTCAAAATATATATATGGAAGGAAATATACTATGTATAATTAACCAATAAGTAGAAAAGCTAGGAGCCAGAGCAATAGTATAGTAGGTAAGGCATTTTCCTTGCATGCAGCGGATTTGAGTTCATTCCCAGCACTGCATATGGTCCCCCAAGTCCATTACAGGTGACTTTATCTGACACCCACCTGAGGGCCAGGACAGAGACCAGAGCAAGCCCTGAGCACTTTGGATGCAGCCCCAAAGCCAAAACCAAAACAAAAAACAAAAGAACAGCAAAAAACAAATCAAGATCAAAGATGTCAGGTATTTAAAAAGAAAGTTTACGTTTCACCATAAACCTGCAGCTGTAGCCACATCCCCAAGAAATGGAAGTGTTGCCATGAGTAGCCTCAAAACAAGTTAACTGAAATCTCTTGTTTGTATGATTTTGATTTTGGATCCATACCCAGGGTACTCAAAGGCTATTCCTGGCTCTGCACTCAGGAATCACTCCGGGAAGGACTCCAGGGACTATAACAGATGCTAGTGATCAAACCTGGGTCTGTTGCATGCAAAGCCAGCCCTTTTAATGATATACTATTGCTCCTCTGCCTTGTTTTTAATCATAGAAACAGAAATACTGACATTCATCCATGGAGAATAGGTAGAGGTTGACTTCCTCCTTTACCCAACATACACATCCACACTATCCTGAATGAAATATTGTTAGTGATAGAATTCAAGTATTAGAGATTTGGGAACAAAACCATTCATGGAACATATACTATATTGGCTCCTGATGCTCATTCTACAAGATCAAAATAACCTTTGAGATGATGAATCTGGGCCCTGCTGAGGTTAGTGATATCATTGGTGGTACCACTGAGGCAAGACCAGGAGGTTTTAGGGTCTGCAGACAGCAAAGCTCATGAGTAGAAACAAAGCGCAGAGCCAGAACATGAATTCTGACAGCCTTAGCATTGGGAACTCGCAGCTATCCTAACATCCTTTCCCACCATGAAATCACAAAGACAGTGGCATGGGCAACTGGCATCCCGTATCCTTTTCTGTTATGATCAGTGGCATATGAAATAATCTAGTTGAATCTTCTCACTGGCAACCCCAGAAGTCATTTATAGAAGATCATGGACAGGACACGGACTTACCTAAGCTTGACCTTGTGCTGGATCTTTCTATTATCGCATGTTTACTAGGATTGTTTAACACTGAACGTTTGGCGAGTGAGATGTCCGCTGTGACCCGGGTGATGGAGATCCTGTGAAGAAGTAAGTGGCAGAAGATGTCCAGGTTATTAATGGGATACAAAGAACAAAATTCTAGCCTTCATCTTGTCTGAAATATAAAGAGAAAGCCCATTTTCAGACCCAGAAAATTACAGGGCACTTCAGCATTTTTTTTATTTTGGTTTGTTTGTTGTTTGGGGGTCACACCTGGTGGCACTCAGGGGTTACTCCTGGCTCTGTGCTCAGAAATCGCTCCTGGCAGGCACAGGGGACCATATGGGATGCCTGGATTCAAACCGGGGTCCGTCCTGTGTTGGCTACATGCAAAGCAAATTCCTTAACTCTGTGCTATCATTCTGGCCCCTGACTTCAGCATTTTGTATAATCTGTTCAACTCTTGTCTTAAGTGAATGTTAGTCAGTGGCATAGCAAATACTAAATCTGTACAGAGCATTTTCTCATTATCTGGATTATCTCACCTACTAAGCTATCAGAAAAGTTTATTATCATCCCGCTTTTACTGATGAAGAAAATAAGCCATTGGTGGATTGGTTCTGAAAGGTGAAATTGGTGAAGCTGGAATTGGACTGGAGAGACCCAGGAACCAGAGTGCTTTGGCCAATCCTTCCCAAAAGTATGGCACCAGAACCATCAGAGTCTTTCCTCCCCTCTTCTGCCCTCCCCCTACTGAAGGTCTAACCTCCGGAGATGGTAAAAGATTAAGAAAAGCATTAGGGAAATTAAAGATTAAGATGAGTTGTGGAGGGGATTTGGTAAGTTGTTGGTTTAGATAATGATGAGTGAAGGTGTCATGGTAAAAGGGTAGGAAAATGAATAACCAATATTTGAAACAGTAATTGAGTTGGCCTGGAGATGTGTGGATTTACAAACTTCAGAAGGGGTAGGGCAGGGACCTCATCATATAAGCTTTGGCTAAATCTCTATTTCACAGAAGAGTCATTCTTCCTACATAATGGCAAAGTTCCTGGTGCTAATCCTGTCCCTGTAGGAGCAAGAAAGCAGGGGGGCATGAACCAAGGGATCCTAAGAAGGAACCTAAGCAGAGAAGGGACCAGGGATACCAACTATATAAAGGAGACAAAATCTCTGCCCCACTGTAGAAATTCAGAATCCAGACTGATCTCTTCAATTGTCTGCAGTCATCTTCTTGGGGATATGACCCTCCAACAGAAAAGACCCAAGGACTTTACTATGGAAGCTTCTTCCTAGGGAGTCTATCCCATGAGGTCCTACTCTTGGCAGGCTCAATATGGGATACCAAGGATTGAACTCAAGTCAGCTGCATGTAAGGCAAATGCCCTACACACTGTGCTATCGCTCTGGACCCTCAGTGGTTACTTCTGGTTCTGTACTCAGGAATTACTACTAGTGATGCTCAGAGAACTCTATGGGATGTTGGGGATTGAACCCAGGTCAGCTGTGTGCAAGGCAAACATCCTCTCTGTACTATCACTCAGGCTCACAAGACCAGGGTTTGAGTCTCACTTGGCACAGTCTGTCAGCTCCAGGTGGCCTGGTGATCTGTAACACATTGGGTGACACCATGGGTCCTTTCAGCACCATATCCTCAGGCTTTTTTGCATTGAAGCACCCCATGGATCACCCCATGGTCCCGTCTCCCCTCCCCACCGCATGATCCTCCTGAGCATGATTTGGTGGCTTTCCCCAAAAGAAACTAAAAATTCGAACTATAACTTCCTTTCATTAATAGCCACCAACCTAGAATGTCAAATGTCAGACCCATGAATCCAGAGGGGTAAGTTAAATACCCCTAACAAAGGCTGGAAGATACATGGGGTCAATGGGGTACAGCCAATAACACCCTGCGTATATATTCTATAAATTTTCTCTTTAAATAAAGTCAGTCTGGTGACTAAGACCACAAAACATGGTATGGGTTCAAGAGACATGTGCAGGAGAGGTAAAACTCCCCCTTCCACATTCACAGCTCACTCAGATTTCAACAGTTTAGTCCAGAAATTCCAAATAATTTCTCCAATATTGGCATTTAGGAAAGGGCAGTGGGGGTGGACTTTGTTATAGAAAAACCGCACTGGCCCAAGCTGAAATATCTGGGTGTGTGCGCTGTGTGAACAGTTCCAAACAGTGAAAAATAACAAAGTAGAAATAGAAAAAGCAAGAACTAACTGGACCCAAGGAAAAGGGATGAGAGGATGCATGGGGAAAGCCTTTTCAGCCATTCCAGATGCACAGCCTTGGACCTAGCCAAAAGCCCAAGGCTGAAACTGTTTCCTGGCTAAAAAAAAAAAAAAAAGAAAAAAAAGAAAAAAGAAAATATTTCCAGTTATGAAAACAAAAACATACAATTAGAATTTGGTTAAGTTGACATTATTATGAGGTCTTAAAGCAAAAACAAAACAAGACAAAAAAAAAAAAAGGCACTGACATCCGGCAGTACAGATGCACATATTATCCCACATTGCCTGCAGAACAGAGCCCACAGAATGCATGAAGGTGAGCTGATTCCACCCCAGAAAGGTGGAGCCATAGAAGCATGCTCTGTGGCTGCACATAACTAGTCAATGATCCCCAGCACAACACAGAAAACACCATTTGACAAGAGTGACAATGGGGGAAACAATCAGAAAACTCAACCATGCATAGAGAATGGAAGTGGCATATATGATGATCCAAAAAGAGCCAACCACCTATTTAGCTTCTCAGATAAGGACATTAGAGAAGAAATTCCCATGTTGGGCAGGTGTGGTTCCTTGCTACACCCAAAGACCAGTCAGGCAGTTTTCACCTTTTGAAATGTTAAGACTAAACATTCTCCCTTCTAACTCAGGACTTCTACTCAAATAGATCCTTCCACCAAAGCTGCCTAGTCAATTAATTTGTTATGTATATCTAACAGGCCTACTGCTAATGTTTCTGTTTACTAGAACTTCTGTAGTTTGTCAATGTGGACATTTTGCTCATACCTGTGACTGGCATTTTACCCCTTAAAAACTCCTAGCTTGGAGATTAAATTTGGAACATGCTTGTCAGAATGCTGTTTCTCCATACATTCATTGTGTGATCTCATTTTCTTCATATTTTTATGTATGCCAGTTTGTGTTCCCCACTTCCCTGAAGTAGATAAAAAAATAAATCCTCTGGAACTGTCAGACCAAAGCTAACTGGCAGCACATATGCAAGTCAATCAACATAATATACCATATGAACAAAATAAAAAATAAGAAACATGATTACATCAATAGAAGCATAGAAAGCATTTGATAAAGTATAACATCCATTCATGATAAAAATGCTCAACAATATGGAAATAGAAGAAATTTTTCTTAATATAATCAAGACCATTTTCCATAAGCCTATGGCAAATATTGTATTCAATGGAGATAACCTGAAAGCCTTTCTTCTAAAATCTATAAGACAAGGTTCCCCCTCTCGTCACTCCTATTTAACATTAGCACTTGAAGTACTTGCCATAGCAATTAGGCAAGAAAAAGATATCAAGGGCATCCAGATAGGAAAGAAAGAAGTCAAGCTCTCACTGTTTGCAGATGACATACTACTGTATTTAGAAAATCCTAGACTCCCCAAAGCATTGCACAGACTTAATGCAGTCCCTTTAAGGATATCCATAACATTCTTGTAAGAAGTAGTTCAAACATTCCTGAAGTTCATTTAGAATAATATTTGCCCACAAATAGCTAAAGCAATCCTTAGGAAAAATAAGATGGGAGGCATCACTTTCCCTAACTTTAAATGGTATTTCAAAGGATTAGTTATTAAAACAGCATGGTACTGTAATAGAGACAGACCCTCATATCAATGGAAAAGATTTGAAGATTCAGAAAATGACCCCCAGACATACAAACAATCTTTGACAAAAGGGCAAGAAACACAAAATGGAGTAAGGAAAGCCTCTTCAACGAGTGGTGTTGGGACACTGGTCAACCACATACAAAAAAGCTAACTCAAACCCCCATCAAAGACCATGTACAAAGGTCATATCAAAATGAATTATAGGCCTTGATATTATACCTGAAACTATAAGGTATATAGAGGAAAATGTAGCTAAAACATTCAATGACAATGAGACTAAAGAAAACATCACTATCTAAATAACTGAAAGTAGAGATAGACAAATGGAATTACATTAAACTGAGAAGCTTCTGCAGCTCAAAGGAAACAAGGACTAGTACACAAAGGTCACCCATAGAATGGGAGAAACTATTCATCCAATGCCCATCAGATAAGAGGCTAATATCTAAGATATACAAGGTACTGAGAGGACTTAAAAAGGAAAAATAACTAACCCATCAAAAATGGGGAGAAGAAATGAAAAGACACTTCCTCAAAGAAGAAATACAAATGACCAAGAGACTCATTAAAAAATGTTCCACATCACAATCATTAGGGGATTCAAATCAAAACAACAATGAGGTATCATTTCACTCCACAGAGACTGCACCATCAGAAAGAACAATCAGTTCTGATTGAGCAATCAGTGCTGGCCTGGATGTGGGGAGAAAGGAACTACCATTCACTTCTGGTGGGAATGCCTTCACATGCAGTCTTTCTGAAAAACAATGTGGATATTCCTCAAAAAATGGATACCGAGGTCCCATTTTTTTGTTTGTTTTAGTTTTTTTTTGGCCACACCCGGTGCAACTTGGGTTACTCTTGGCTATGTGCTCAGAAATCGCCCCTAGTTTTAGAGGACCATATGGAATGCCAGGGATGGAACCAAGGTCCATCCTAGGTCAGCCGCGTGCAAGGCAAACACCCTACCACTGTGCTACTGCTCTGGCCCCTGAGATCCCATTTGATCCAGCAATACCACTCCCAGTCATATACCCTATGAATAAATAAACACAATACAAAAATGCCCTCTGATCGCCTATGTTCATTGCAGTTCTATTTACAATAGCCAGAATCTGGAAACAACCCAGCTGCCAGACAATAGATAAGGCTAAAGAAACTGTGGTACATTTACACAATAAAATACTATTCAGTTTTTAGGAAAGATGAATTCATAAAATTTGCCTATACATGGATGGACATGGAGGCTATTATGTTGAGTGAGATAAGTCAGAGGGAGAGAAACACATGCAAAAAGATTTTGGAATACTAGGATTTGTTCTCTGAGGATGGTCAGCTGTGTTCAGTGGATTGTGATTTTTAATAATTCAATAAGGGGCCGGCGAGATAGCATGGAGATAAGGCGTTTGCCTTCCATGCAGAAGGACAGTGGTTCGAATCCCGGCATCCCATATGGTCCCCCGTGCCTGCCAGGGGCGATTTCTGAGCATAGAGCCAGGAGTAACCCCTGAGTGCTGCCGGGTGTGACCCAAAAACCAACCAACCAACAACCAAACAAACAAACAAAAATCCAAGACTATATGATAATAATACCCATAGACAGTAAAGACAAGAACCAAAAGAACCAGCCCATGTTATAAAGCTGACCACATAGAGTAGTGAGCACAGTGAGAGAAATAACTACACTAACAACT
Organism: Suncus etruscus; assembly: GCF_024139225.1. NCBI lineage: Eukaryota > Metazoa > Chordata > Mammalia > Eulipotyphla > Soricidae > Suncus > Suncus etruscus. Next base: position 24,054,012 of record NC_064854.1, on the reverse strand, counting down.
ATCATGATAGTGAGTGACAGAAATAGAAAGTCTGTTTCAAAAACAGGCAGGGTGTAAGGGAGTACAGGAGGAGGAAAGTGCAGAACATTGGTGGCAGGAAGGTTGAGGGGTGTAAAAGGGTGTACATTTTATGACTGAAACCCAAGTGCAAACATGTTTATAACCATGGTGCTTAAATAAAGATATTTCTTTAAAAAAAGAAACTAAAACACACACACACAAAAACAACAACAACAACAACAAAAAACCTTGAAACAATTTCTGTTTTCTTTATTTAGTCTCAGTCTCTGACTTGAAAACTGACGGTATCTTCTCTGCTATAAAAGTTGCTCTCCTGGCTCATGTCAATTCATGGTAAAAGTCAATATAACTAGAAAAATGCTTTGCAAAGATGGGTGACATTGCAGCCCCCAAGTCACAGTCATGTAAACTAATGCTTTCTCTCTCCAGAATGGCTATAAGAGCAGGTATGTGCCAAGAAGGAATCATCTAGTAAATATGAATCTGAAAGATTCGGACGTCCTAATCTAGCTGCCCAGAGCAGAGAAATGAAGAGGCTGATGAGTTCCAGCAAATGCTTTGAAAAGTGCTTTAATACTGACCATTCGGAATGGCCAGGGTCTATGGATTCCCAGAGTAGGACCAGAACCAAAGACCGCGTGGGTCCCTAGTCACCCCCTTATATAGGATGGGAAGTGGGAGGGGAAGGAGAGTCCTTGAGGGCTGGACTTCCGCTACGATAACACAAATCATTGGTGAGGTAGGGGTAGAGGTGGGGCCGAGGCAGTGACGACTTCCTTAAGGGCGGAGCCAAGGTAGTGACGACTTCCTTAAGGGGCGGGACACCCGCCAAGGTTGGTGGGGGGGGGCTGATTTCCCTTTTCAAATCTAGTAGAACAATGAAAGCAACTTCAATTGTGTTCTGTAGTATTGGAATGTGGGTGGGAATATGACATGCTTGGAGAGGAGATAGAGTGTGTTTACCTTGCTAAAAATACTGAGCTTGGGATCAGAGAGATAGTATAGTGGGTAGGAAACTTGCCCTGTACATGGCTGACCCAGGTTTGATGCCCAGTATCTTATATGATCCTGTGAGACATAAGTGATCCCTGTACACAGAGCCAGGAGTAAGCCCTGAGCACAGACCAAGGAATGGCCCTCCAAACCAAATCAATCCAAATTAACCAAACCGAAACAGGGCAGCCTTGTGGCCTATCTAACAGAAGAGTTTCAGCTCCCCAAGGTAGGGGAAAGAGTAATAATGAATTGGATTATCCAGAGCTGAGGCAGTCTGATATTTATCCAGTCAGGTCGAGTTCACAGGTACTTCTGCCCAGGGAGACTTGAGTTTTCTCTGGGGATCACAGGTGCCAGTCCCACCCAGGATTTGTCAGCTTCCAAACAAAGTCATTATTTGGTACTACTCACCGCCCTTCAAATCGGTGCTTCAGGAAGTCAAAGAGCGCTTTCTGCATCATATCTGTGACCTGCAATGGAGCCAACAGTGAAGCATTATAATAAATATCACTAATTAGGAAAAACATTTTTATTTGTTTGTTGTTGTTTTGGGCCACACCTGGCAGTGCTCAGGGGCTCCTCTTGGCTCTGCACTCAGGAATCTTACTCCTGGGAAGATCAGGGGACCATATGGGATGCTGGAGATCAAACCCTGGTCAGCAGCTGCCTTCAAGGCAAGCACTCTATGCACTGTACTATCAATCCTCCCTAATTTTGTCCCCTTTTACTATGGTTGGAAAAATCATATATTCCCTTTCCCAAGATCTATCCCCGGCACCCCAAATGGTGCCTGAGGACCACTGGGAATGATCCTATAGTGTCAGGAGCAATCGTTGAGCATAGCTGGGTATAGCTCACAAACACTAAGTGATGACAAATAGCACAACTAGGGACACATCAGGTGTGGGCGCTTAACACCCTAGTCTCAGAGATGGGCTTGGAGTCAGTGAGCAGCTCTGTGCATGAAGGTCAAGTGCAGCAACTTACCTCGTAGCCTTTCAAGGATGGGCCCACCAGGACCACAGGGCGCATGGAGGGGACCACATCGTAGGGCGGCATGTGCTCTGTCTACAGAGAGAGAAGAGAACTTCAGACTGATGCTCTCTAGCAAGGGAAACTGACCTGGCTGAGCTCAGCCATCCAAGCTCTGCACAGCGCTTGCAATGTGCTTCTTTAATGAAATAAACCCATTTCCCAGATGGGTGGGTTTATTTCTTTCAACTTTTCCTTTCCAGTCACTGAAATGTCTGTGGGTGAGGTGTTTGTGTGTGTGTGTGTGTGTGTGTGTGTGTGTGTGTGTGTGTCAGCTGTTCATCTCTAAAGCAGGGGATGCTGCTTTGGAACAAAGATGAGTTGGTAGGACAGACAGAAGCAATCCTCATGCAGAAAAAAAGGTGCTGCAGGCCACAACCGGAAGTGATCCTGTGTTTCAGGTATACTTCCGGGTTAACCTTTTTTTAAGTCAGCGAGCAAAATTAGCAAGGTTAATGCAAGAGAAGAAAAGTGACCCTACTTTTGCATCTTAGTTGTTGGTCTTACCTGGATAAAAGCTCACTTCATAGCATCATTACTCTACCAAATACTTCAAAAATCCCATTTTACAGTGGGAGATTAAATGAGGATGCTTGCTTGCCCTGATTGTCAGGGCCACTAGTCATACTTGAGTAAGGCATAGTTTCTCACTTCTGGTTCTTAAACCTTGGAAGTTACAGTGGGAAGACTTCGAAGGCAGGAGTGAATGTATGACAATATATTCAAACAGACTTGAGGAGCCAGAAAGGGGTATTATTGATTTGCTTGTCTAGTACGATTCTAGGGTGTTCAAGTGATGTTTTTGTGATATAAGTAATTTATGACACAATTTCCCTTTTTATTTTGGAAGAGAACTATGGGGAACTAAGTTTTAGAACAATTTTTGACAACTTTCAAACGTTTTTTAGTTTCATTGTTTTCAATAGAAAACAATGATTAATATTAAAATTTCCCCACTATTTGGTAACAGCTCATTTCATTATATTAAATTGGTTGTTTTGAAAGCAAAAAATGTAAAATGGCCTCCTCGAATTTCCTATTACAGAACTGAAGTGGCTTTAGATAGTTGGATAAACAAATCACGGTGATAGAAATCTCTCTATCAAGGAATGTCTGAAGACGTTTTACAACTCAGGCAAAGCATAGTTTAACAATCCTTAAACTATTTTAAGAATTTGATAAACTGATGTATAAATATGATGTTTTACATCAGGCTATAGTTGGAGAACATTTCAGGGTCACTAAAATTGGCCCATTGTTAAACTTTTGGACTTTGAATTTAATTCACTTAAGGGGAGAATAATAGCATCACAAATTAAAAAGCTTCTACCTTAAATTTCATCAATGGTCAGGAACAGTATTATCAGATGGGAAAACTTTACTGTTTTGACTGAACTGTCAAATTTTACTGCTTGAAATTTTTTCCTGCTGTTGAAAATGAATTTTAATAGGCACAATAGAGCACATTTTTAAACAGAGAAAATAAAAAGACAAACATAATACAGTGAGAGCACAAAAATCACACAAGCACCACTCTAAAAACAACCTAGTACATGGAACATAAACCTTCTTATTCCATCACAGGTTGAATTTTTGCTTTTGAACTTTACATCAAACTTGACCACATAATCAATAACATAAGAAGAATGAATACCAGTGCCGAAGGCATCATAAGCATATTCAATGATTCCTTTGATACCACCTGGGGTCATGTTGGAAACATTTAGAAGACAAGTCCTGATGACTACACAGTGCAAGAGTGTATTGCCTGACATTTTAGAAATTCATTAGAAATATAAATTGCATGCATTTTAGTAACAGCTACCAAGAAATTTTATTTCAAGGTTTTGCATTATACATGGCCCAGAACTGATTAAGTCTTTGGTGCCTTTGATCTATGACTCCCAACTGGCAAAGGATTGCCCCTGCTGGCAGTCAGTCCACTCTGCATAGGGTGGCTACAGAAATTACCTTATTTGATGGAATACCGGTACTTTGTGAGCTACTGCCAATAATATGATTTTATAAAAATTTCTGCTCACTCCATTCAACATCAGTTGTCATAAACATGTTTAAAGTTCAAGGATATAAGAGTGCACAAACTTGTAGTAAATGCCAGCCATGGCTTTGCTGGGTTTCTGGACAAGGAGCTATGGTGAGTCACTTGGCTGTAGGTCTTAGTGGTGATGAGGACAGACAAGACCAGAAAGGGGGCCCTTGGCAGGGAAGCATATTGAACTTGGGCCTCTGGGCTTTCATGATATCCAGGAGTTGGAGATTTTTGCCTGCAATGCCAAGGTCTTGCATAGCAAACCACATCTCACTTCTTGATCAAAATGAAATATTGCAGTTCTGACGGCCTATGGAAGACTTCCAGAGCTCCTGCACAAAAGCCAAAGACCAATATGCAGAGGACAACTGGAGCTTGGGAGTGGGAATCTGAGTGGGTACCAGTCTTGGAGCCTGAGCTGGGGACAATGGTGTGGGAAGATGGGACAGAATAGAAACTGGAGAGAGTAGTGGTCAGTTGGGCAAAACCCCTGGTGTTGAGAGGTAACAGGCCATAGAAGTCAGGTGTATGGGCAGCAACTAAGCTGGCCCCCTGCAAAGGCTCTAGAATAGCTTAGGGGACAACCTGGATGAAGCTGACACCTGACCAATGGAGGAGGTGAGAGATGGGGAAAGAATTTATACATGACAATAGAAAAGACTCACAGTAAACCGCCAAAACAAGCCTGCAGTTTTCCACTGGTCTTGTTCATCTGTACATTTTGCACCTAGTGGATTAGAAGTTTAAATACTGACTAAATTCAAAATGGAATTTTTTTTTCAGTACAAGCTATGATGTGACTGGGTATCATAAATTAGAACCTTCATGGTCTAACTATGACTGATTATCAGTTAGATTTCTGGAGTGAGGGGGTGGAAGAACCAAAGACAGAAGAAGCATGCACGGGAGAGGTGCATTATGGGGGGGGGAACTGTCAGTGTTTGACATCTTGCAAGATTTCAACAGATTCCCTTGGGGGATGTAGCTATTATTCCATCAAAAAGGATAAGTACTGTAATGGTGCTTGAATGGGCCACTCCCTAAATTTAGCTGCTTGGAAATGTATGGACCCAATTAGTGTTTTTGGTAGGTTCTTCTTTGAAGACATAAATGATGGTACTGCAGAAAACGGTGGGCTTTATGCTAATGATGCCAGTGGCAGGATAAACATAGCTTATGTTGGTGCACACTTACCGATTTCTGCTTCTGTTTAGCTACAGCAGCGTGGAAGAGAAACAAAGAATAACAGAGCATGCATGTTACTGGCTTGTCAAAGGACGCAGACAGTCGACGGGACTAGAAGGGTGACGCAATGCGACTGAGCGGGTGCACAGAGGGGAGCTGGGAATCACAGTTACCTTCTTAAAGAAGGGCATTCTTTTCTCTTTGGAGTGGGGTGACGTTACACTGTTTGCACTGGGTTTAGGGGAGCGGTGGTTTGCTGGAATATCATTGTCTTCTGCATCTAAGCCAGTAGCATCTATGTCTATAGCTATATACAGACAAACAATTCAAAAAGCATCAGGTAGACAGGAGAGGAAAAGGATTATAAAATTAAAAAAATATTTTTAAGTAAAACAAATGCCCACAAATCTAACTAACCATCACCAGCAATCTATTGTGAGGGTCCAGCACAGTGAACCATGGCAATGGAAAGGTAAAGCACATGTAAAAATGCAGATCTGACAGACAGAATGTTCCACTGTCATGTCTCTTGGCTAGAACACCTTGGTTGTTTGATGCTTTATATTAGCATTTAGAAAAGCAGCTTCCATCTAGTTTCAAAGGCAATATCAATATTTCCTGTACCAGTTGTCATTTCTGAAAGTGCAAGCCAGAGCACTTAGGTTCATTTTTCTCAAGATTTTAAACCAGCTTTTATGTAGTAAATATTTGCACCAGAAACCTTTATTGTAATCTGCCTCGTATTTCTTATTTTGATTTTTTTTGTGTGCAAATGCAGAGGAAAAAAAAAAGTTGAATGTCAATGCATCAGGCACCTTGAGAAGAGAGACTGGAAAATTCTAGAGGGGCTGGAGAGATAATACAGCAGGTAGCATGCTTGCCTTGCACGTGTTGATCTGGGTTTGATCCCCAATATCCTCTATGGTTCCCTGAGCACTGTCAGGAATGGTCCCTGAGTGCTGAGGCCAGGATAAGCCCTGAGCAATGCTGGGTGTGGTCCAAAAGAAAAATAGACAAGCAAACAAATTCTAAACTGAGTTACCACTGAGGAGGGCAAAACAAGGGAAATAAGAATGGCAGGATTACAGTGATTCTGAGGTGCTGTGTGTGAGTATGGCTGAAGTATCTCAGGATCTAACTGGATATCTCAGGATCCAGTGATCCCCAAATATTATGAACCCCACAAAATGACATCAGATTTCTAAGGGCTTATATAAAGAGTCAGAGCGAAAAGGTATCAAGACCCAGAGGTCAAGGCCATTGGGATCTGCTTTTCTGGAATGTGAGAGGCTTGGGCTTGCACAATCAGCTTTGACTTATAAAATCTTTGCACCTGAAAATACAGCATAAATGTGAATTGAAGACCTTCCCTTATATAAAAGGGAAAAGATAAAGATAAAATGTTCCATGTGCAATGCCTGTGGGACTGTATTAACTGTAGAACTAGAGTGGCACATAGTTTTTAAAAATTACTTTTACTGTTCTTTTTGTTTCTTTGTTTTTAGGCCACACTTGATGGTGCTTCGGGTTATTCCTAGGGGTGCTCAGGGCTTGAATCCAGGTCTCCCACATGTAAAGCCTGCACTCAGCTGCTGGTGCTGTCTCTCAGAAAAATACTTTAAAACTCCACACCAATGCTCTAATGTTTAAGATTTAAAAGATAAACTCTTGAAATGTAAAGGAGTTTAAGGAACTTAAACTGTCTGGCCAGATCCATGACTCAGAAATGGATCCTGTCTCTATGACCTAATCCCAGCCCCTACCAGGGATTGCTTCCCCCAAGCCAGAGCTGTTCTTCTAGGTCCTTTTTTGCCACATGGATCCTTTGCTTTCCAAGGAGAGCAGTGTTCCCAGTGTTAGGACACCTGAGATATCAGACTATTGAGCTCCCCAGAAAATTGCTCTATGGTGGAGTTTAACAGACAAGCTCATCCAGGACTCCCATAGACTGGCCTCCAATGACATGGGTGGGCTCGTTAACCAGGACCACAATGCACTGGATAGAAGGGACACACGCTGGGTAGACTCAAATCAGGCTCCTTCTCTGCCATGGACATTTCCAAGCCAGTGCCAGAGAAAATGAAAAATGCTCCATTTTGCAGGGGTTAGGGATATTATGTGACTGGCCCCTGTAAACTTAGACCTCTTAATTTGTGATAGAGCCAGGACCTGGCATTGCTCTTTCATGGTGGCCTGAAGCTCTGGCCGCTGTGTGATGAGGGAGCCCCCCCCCCCAGAAGGCACTGGGAAGGCAGTACCTTATAGTGCAAGCTGGCTCTTCTGAGCACAGGTCAGGTTGTGCTTAGGACTGAGCTAGACTCCAGCAGACAAGACTGTCAACTGTGCCCCAGGGTGAACCTGTCCCTCCAGGGACCCAAATGCCCAAACCATGTCAGTGTAGGGTCTGAAGTATGTTTCCTTTTGGCAAATCTCTGTATGATCTTTTATTTTCCATTTCTTACTAAGCTAGACGCAACGGACAGTGTTCCTCTGTTTTTTTTGGAATTGAGATTGCCTAAGTGGAGGTAGGCACTCCAAAGGAGAAAGAGTTTGGCTGTGACATTGTGGGGTGCTCAGTGCTCCATACACTGAGCCTGATCAGGTTTGCTCTAGGACTGTACTACGGACTCAGGGTTCCGCACATAGGAACTCTCCCATGGACTAGGTCTAACTTCTCAAGAATATCAGCTGGATAACATTTGCAGTGACACAAAGAACTATGAAAGTTTGGGCCTCTTTCAAAACTCATGAAAAAATGTTCCTAAGAGAGTCAAGAAGCACGTTGATTTCTTTTCTTTTCACTGTTTTATAAACTCTACTTGATTGTTCTTTTAGTGATTTATTTTGGTTTGGGAGCTATACCTAAAAGTATATATTAATCCTGGAAGGGATCACTTCTGGTGAGATTTGGGAGAGACCCTATTTGGTGCTGGGGCTTGAAGCCTGGTCAGCTACGTGCAAGGTATATGCCTTGCTCGCTGTCCTGTCTTTTCTCTCAAGCTCAGGAGAAAGTTCATATGCTGAGAGATATTCCAAATTTGACGCTGGTATTCATGTGAAATAAACCATCTACAAATTAAAACTGGGTCCCCAGTCTTCCTCACTGGCACACTCCCATTTCCTTATTTACTTTTCTGGTAGAGAGCTTTGGAGATATTTTCAGAAACATAAATTTCAGTTTGACCCTAAGTCCCTTAGCTTGTTTGGTTAGTATGGGACACCCGTGTAAAAATATTTAGGTGCTTGTTACACAGCTAGCCACTTTCTTATGACAGATGTAGGTGGAAAGATTTTCTTTTCCAACCCTTGAGAACATCCTAGTCTATTGAATTTATTTAGGCTAAAGCTTATGAAAAGTTGAATTATATGGCAGCAAAGATGACTATTTTAAGTCCAGGCCAATCCACTGTGGCTAGGTGAGGCTATTTTCCTCAGAACTGGGATGGACGAACCTCTGAGGAAACTCTTCTGGAACTTTCCTTGAGATGCCCTGTGCTATGACATGAAAATTAGACAGAAGACAAGGCACCTTTCTGATGGACTCTCTCTAGTTCAAAAAGTACCTCACTTTTTTTTTCCAGAAAAAAAAGTTTCTTTGTGAAACTGGGAGAATATTTCAGAATCATCCTATGATCAGCTCTTCACTGAACTCGAATGTTGGTAAAGACAAACCTCTGGCAACACCAAAATGAAACCTTATTTCACAGAGACACTACCAGTCTCGTTCCAGCTCCCAAATTGGAGTGCTTCCGAGTTAAAAGTCCAAAGGAATCTACAGGAAGGCATGGCTTTGTGGTCAACAGAGACAAGCTGAACTCGGCCGCAGTTCAGAGGATTGTAGCTTCTTCCTCTGTGAGTGCCTATGGAGATCCTCTGTGACTTGAGGGTCTTTGCTATGGTTACAGTTACCTACAGAGGAGCTTAGGCTCCACAATGATGATCTACAACAAGATGGAAGAAGCACCATGGAGAATCTTCAGGCCCTACTGCATTCACAAACAACTACTACCCCTGTGGCTCAATAAAGACAGTTGCACTGAACATCTTCTTGGGCTGGACTTTTGAAATACACTTCATTTTGAACAACTGAGAATGATGCCAAGACCCAGGTAATTAGTTTCTGAAATCCAGATCCACCTGGAATCATTTCTTTGCCTCTGCATGCCAGCTTCACATGCTGAGTCCTGTGGTTTGTGCCAAGAGGGCCTTGTTGAGACTCAAATAGCTGCTCTCAGCCAGGAATGAAGCATGAGCAGTAGCACAGAGTATTGGGCTCAAGGCACCACAGTTGAGTGGGCACCAGTTCCTTCCTTCTTCCATGCAGACAGTGTTGTGTCATTTACCTCTTCCCACCTTCTCATAGTCATCTCTGGAATTTTCTTTGTTCATATCCACAATCAGAATCTTCCTGTCTCTCAGTTTCATCCCTCAGCAAATTAAGACTTTGTTTTCATACAAAGCAGCAGATTTTTTTTAAGAGAACTCCCAATTCTGCACAGAATTTAATTACTGTCCAATTGAACCAAATAAATAGCCATTTGAGTTCAAATTTCAAATAAATAACTTCTTCCTTCCGTCCTTCTCTCCCTTTCTCCCTCCCTCCTTTTTTCCCCTCTTCCTTCCTATTTTCCTTCTTTCCATCCTTTCTTCCATCCCTTCTCCCTTCCTTCCTTTTTCTCCTTTCTTCTATTTTTATTCATTTATTTATTTATTTTGTGTTTTGAGCCACACCTGATGACTCTCAGGGGTTACTCCTGGCTTTGCACTCAGAAATCGCTCCTGGCTTGGGAGATGATCTGGGACGACAGGGGATCTAACTGCAGTCTGTCCTAGATCAGACACATGCAAGGCAAATGCCTTACTGCTGCCCCACTGCACTAGCCCCTCCTTTCTTCTTTTTATTTCCTCCTTCCCTCCCTCCCTCTCTTCCTTCCTTCCTAAGGTACACATAGTATTTGCTTCTACTGATACACTAGTTGTTTTTCTCAAATGCAACTAGAATTTGGCATTATCCTCTACAACCTGAAAAAGCAAATAAGAGTTATTCTTCCCACGGGCATTTCCATTTTTTTGTTGTTGTTGAGACTTTTGCATCTGCCACAGATTCTTTCAAGTGTATGTCATGAAGCCGTTCACTCCTTCATCACTTTCTTCTTTTCTCATGTTCCTAAAATTATCATCCATTTTTATTTTTTCATTTAATCTGGAAGCCATGGCATGGTGTGTGTGTGTGTGTGTGTGTGTGTGTGTGTGTGTGTGTGTGTGTGTGTGTGTGTGTGTTAGGTGGGTCACCCATTTGCTGCTCTGGTTCTCACAGATGGGAACAGGCTGTACCGTGAAGTACACTTTGGCCTTCGTCAGCCACACATCCCAGCCTATGTCCTCTTATTTATTTATTTTTCCAAATCCAGGAATTCAAGACTCCATATTATTCCCGAGTGATGGTTCTTCTTATTGCTGATCCCTTTTCCCACTCCAAGAGGGGGGGCTTACCCAGCAACCATCAGGTTAAGGAAAGCATGATATGCAAGGCGTGCTGTTCAGGACCATCTCCAACTTACCCGAGGATGGAGGCGTCGATTTTCTGGAGCTAGGAACTATGTCACCCAAACTGGATGATGAATTTCCTCCTGATTTACTGGAGTAAAGCAAAAATTCATATTAACTCTGATACCCACAGTAGATATTATTAAAACATTTGTTATTGCTCAATAAAACTATGATTACTCATTGTGTTTTTATTGAACTGTAGGTTCCTGTTTCACACAAAGAAGCAAACAATAATTTTCCTCTGGAGATTGCCAGAGTTCTAGCAACAATCAGAGAAATAGCCTCTGTTCCCAATTCCAGGGTTAATTTTAAAGGACCCTGAGAGAATGCAAGAGAGGCGGCAATGTCTGCTGCTTGCCAATTCCCCACCAACAGCAGCACTTGCTTTGCTTCTGATGTATGCAAGGCTGGGGGTCTCAAGGCTAAATCCAAAAATCAGTAGTTCCCTCTCCAGTCTTTGTAGAGTTGGAGGGGAAATCTAGGAGTTTTTGTGAATAACTTAACTGAAAAGAAAGACCCAATGATACCAATATTTGCTCAGCTTTAAAACCAGGGGCCGGAGAGATAGTACGGAGGTAAGGCACTTGCCTTGCATTCAGGACAGTGGTTCGAATCCTGGCATCCCATATGGTCCCCCGAGCCTGCCAGGAGCGATTTATGAGCGTAGAGCCAGGAGTAGCCCCCGAGCACTGCTGGGTGTGACCCCCCCCAAAATAAAATAAAATAAAATAAAATAAAACCAAGGAGAAGGAATGTGCCCTAAGTAGCCATTAGAATATATCTCAAACTTGGTTAAATGAACGCCTTAGCCTGGTTAATCCAAACAATCGGATTCTATTTCAGAACAACCAAACTTTGTAGTTGTTCGATACTCTAAAGACATACTTTAGCGTCTTAAGAAACTTTGCAGCTAATATTAGAACAAAACCACTAAGACTTTGGGTCAGGCCTCTACATACTCAATTCCAGAATACTAAAGAGTCTCTTCTGAGAAGTAGGAGGAAGGGAGCATTTTAAAAGATGGGCCTGGAATTTTGGCCAGACAATCTTATTGCTTGACATTTATTACAACCAAGCAGACTTAGCTGAATGAACTGCTGGTGTCTATGCATCAAAGGGCAACATTTTCTTCAGTAAATATTAATAGTAAGGCAGACATTCCACTTAGAAGCTGCATTTTATTGCAGTTCCACTGGAATTTTAATGCTTAAAACAAACTTCTAAAGCTGTAAGCAACCAGTGAAAAAAAAGTACAGCTTTTAAGTATTTTTTAATTAAAACAATTTTAAACATTCTTAAAAAATATTCCAGTACATTTATAGGAGACAGAGACCCATGTAAAAGTAATAAAATGTGGAATTTCTAGAAATAGTTTATACTCACAATCAGAACCATAACATTTTCTCAAAGAAGTTTTAATTTTTTCCCAAGTGTTAAGTCTAATTTCTCTTGAAGCCTAGTGTTTTGAATTTTAAAAATAAATAAGTCTTAGAACTTGTATATAACTATTTCAAATAGTCCTAAGAACCGACACAATCAAGATGCAAAACGTTCTGAACTTTTAATTCTATAGAAACTCCACTGAAACTCTCTCCTGAGCTGTGCCCTCATTCTGTTGCCTTTGACTTCTATTGATTTATTTTTAATTTACATAGTAAGAGTTTAAATATACTGAAATCTGGTTAGGTTCTCAAATCAAAACTCTGAAGATGACAGATGAAAAATAAATCTCTTAAGCGAAAAAATGTTTTGTACAGATGTAAATGAATCTTTGATGAAAGAGACAGGCCAAAGAAAACAATGCAAAATGCAATAGCAAAACCAATGCATATCAGAGTAAATCTCGAATATTATTAATAGTATTCCCAAAGCCTCACACTTTCTAACTTTGTGACCCTGTGTAAGTTCCCTAACTTCTATCTTGCTGCCTCATCTGTAAAGGTGAAGACATCCATGGTCCCAGAGGTTCTTACGAAGCCAAGTGGATCATGGATGTTAGAATAGGAATTGGGTGAGGAGGACCCAGTTGGAGACAGAAGAAACAATTTGCTGAGTTGTTTTGGCCCAAACACTTCCCTTTTTAGCCCTTGGGAAGTAGTTTCTTCTTCTCATTTTGTGCATGAAATGACAAGTACAAAAAAATACCTGAGCCTATCTCTGAAAAAAAAAAAATCTACCCATGATTTACTTTCTAAGTGACTACTTGAAAAAAAATTCCGTTTCTACCTCCAAGATTCACAGTGCAGATTAACACACAAAAATCTCTGCAAACCCTCAAATCACTTTGTTACCTATAACTACAGTCCTAAGTTTACTTTACTGGGAAAATGAAATGATTTGACAAGAAATCTCTAGAAAATGCCAAACTCCACCTAAGAAATTAAAGCCAAATCCACACTCTTCTCCCACTGAGAGTTACCATGACTGGAGACCCTTCAGCAACATAATTTTGAACTGTGTGGCTTTGTTTTTGTGTGGAATACACAGGTTAGAAAAAAATTTGGAAGAGTTTATAACAATTTGAAAAGATTCAGACAAATCTGCTATAAAAGGTTAAATTTTCTTCAAACTGACAAACATCAACTCTTTTTTTTTTTGGCTTTTGGGTCATACCCAGCTGCACTCAGGGGTTACTCCTGGCTTTACGCTCAGAAATGGCTCCTGGCAGGCTCAAGGGACCATATGGGATGCTGGGATTCGAACCACTGTCTTTCTGCATGAGAGGCAAACGCCCTACCTCCATACTATCTCTCCGGCCCCAAACACTAACTCTTAATGGCCAAAGTGAAAAAGAAATTATGTTTTTTTGTTTTTTGTTTTTTGTTTTGTTTTTTTGGGCCACACTCATTTGACGCTCTGGTGTTACTCCTGGCTATGTGCTCAGAAATCGCCCCTGGCTTGGGGGGACCATATGGGACGTCCTAGAAATTATGAAGCTAATATTCTATAGCTTATATAACTGGTTCTCAAATTTTGAGGAGCTCAAAAGTTTACAGGGATTTCAACTTTAGGGTGTCAGTGACCTAGCCCCCAAGCTGTTCATCTATCATGCCTATTCCCTAGGAAATTAATTTTACCATCCTCTAAGATTTTAAACTAATATTTAAGATATCATGATCCCAATAGATGAGGAAATATACAAAAAGCCAACAGAATAATAGAAACAAATGCACAGTATCAGATCTTTAAGATTCTACAATGGAAATGAGTGAGCTTTGTTCATCTGTGATGCCTCTTTTTTTTTTTTTCCTTAATGTTTTGGGGCCAAACTTGGTGGTGCTTGGATCTCCTTGCTCAGGAATTATTCCATAGCAGTGCTTGATGGGCCATATGGGATGCTGGGCGGCAGGGCCATATGGGAACTTGAGTTGGCCATTGTGCAAGCAAACATCCTCTCCACTAGACTATCACTCTGGCCCCATGAAGCCTGTACATTTAAACCACTCACAGCTCCTAATAATCCAAAGCTGAATGAACATCAAATATAGGTTAGAGGTCTCAAAAAATGAGGGTGCAATCTGAACTAAAAGAATACTTTTTCGGGCCCAGAGAGATAGCACAGAAGCGTTTGCCGTGCAAGCAGCCAATCCAGGACCAAAGGTGGTTGGTTCGAATCCCGGTGTCCCACATGGTCCCCTGTGCCTGCCAGGAGCTATTTCTGAGCAGACAGCCAGGAGTACCCCCTGAGCACCGCCGGGTGTGGCCCAAAAACCAAAAAAAAAAAAAAAAAAAAAAAAGAATACTTTTTCAGGGGAAAAAGTACTAGTTCCCTTAAAGCAGCGGTCCTCAAACTTTTTAAACAGGGGCCAGTTCACTGTCCCTCAGACCATTGGTGGGTCTGACTATAGTAAAAACAAAACTTATGAACGAATTCTCTCTTTTTTTTTTTTGGTGGTTTTTGGGTCACACTGGCAGTGCTCAGGGGTTATTCCTGGCTCCAGGCTCAGAAATTGCTCCTGGCAGGCAAGGGGGACCATATGAAATGCCGGGATTCAAACCGATGACCTCCTGCATGAAAGGCAAACGCCTCACTTCCATGCTATCTCTCTGGCCCCATGAACGAATTCTTATGCACACTGCATATATCTTATTTTGCAATGAAGAAACAAAACAGATACAAATACAATATGTGGCCCTACAATATGTGGCCTGTGGGCCATAGTTTGAGGACCACTGCCTTAAAGCATCTGTGTTATGGATGGTTGGTTGCTACTTCCAAAATATTCTTCTAAGACTAATACAGATCTCTGTAAGAGAATATATATATATATATATATATATATATATATATACATATATATATATATATACACACACACACACATATATATATATATACACACACACATATATATATACACACACACACATATATATATATATAAAATGAAATAAACTAATAACACAGAAGCTGGAGTAAACAAAGGCTTTACTTTCTTTTATTTCACACAAAAGGCTGGTTTCTAGCACATTCCTTCCTTCCTAGAGGAACCAGCAGCCACAGTCTTGGACTTGATGGCTTAGACATTCAATTGAAAATCTATTCCTGATCAGCCCTCTGAGGGATTCTGAAGAGGGGTAAAATCAACCCAAGATGCCTACAAGGGAGCGTTCAGAAACAGCCCCCACATAACTCATCTCACTTCCACCTACTAAGGCAATTTCCCCCAGCTTCATGTGCCTTCCTTGGAGTGTTTACAATGGTGGAACTGAGAGTCAATGTGAGTGAAAATGAAGCTAACAGACTCCGTGAAGGGCCATTTGTCAGTGAGGCCTGAGACTGTCATTTCCAAAGGTGACCCCAGCACAGCCAGTGGTGGCCAAGTCACCAGCATGGGGAACTTGTGAGGAGAGAGGACCTTCACTCTTCTCATCAGTGACAGGCAGATAATTGGATTCTCTTCTGAGCTGAAGCCAAATGAAGTTTTTCAAGTGGACAATTTGCAGTATTATTATGGGTGGTGAATGAATTTAATCTAAAATAGCTCCGGGCTGGGACAGAGGAGGGGGTCTGAAAATGAAAAAAGTTCAGGCCTATGCTCTTGGGAGAGGAGAGAGAGACATAAAGAGAGAGAGAGAGAGAGAGAGAGACAGAGACAAAGAGAAACAGAAAGAGAGCAAGTGAGAGCTTTCCTGTAAGAGCTGACTTCACAAATTGAGAGGAGAGAATAAGACAGAAACAGAGAGATAGAGAGATACAGAGAGAGACACAGAGAGATAGAGGGAGAGAAAGAGAGAGAGAGAGCTTTCCTGTAAGAGCTGACTTCACAGATAGGAGCCACTCAAGAAGTTTCACTGTGACTACCTGGAAACTAAGAAAGTGCCAGTCAGGATAGTTTTGCCATGAAGGTTGAGCTGGGCTTTGCTTATGTAATGGGTTGGCTCTATCTGCTCAAAATTCTGAAAGCTGGTATGTTTCAAATTTTTTTGGTGTGTAGTTTTGGGGTCACATTCACTGGTACTCAGGGCATACTACTAGCCCTGTGCTCAGGGGAACTTAGTGGTGCCCAGGATTTAACCTGGTTAGGCCACCTGAAATTCAAGTGTCTTATCCATTGTACTAACATTGTGACCCCAGGATTATGTTTTTAAATTTTTTAAGCAAATTTCAACTTGACTTTCACCATTTCTATTTCTCCTACCCCACAGCTTTAAGCCAAACTGCAGCTTGCTACAGGTTTTATGTTCCAAACACCAACTCTGTTCCAAATAAACTCCTGTTGTCAACTCTAAATTTGCCACAGTTCACATTTCTTTTTCAGGGCAGCCATACTGTCTTCTTCACCCACTTCATCACTCCATAAAAGGATGATGAAAACAGTCCGGAAGTACCTGGACTAACTGTGTCACCTGCACAGTTAGTTACACATTGGCGATTTCCTCCTACCTGGAGTAGAATTTCCCCTGCTTGGCTCGCTGCTCATGCTGTAGCCTCATGTTCTCGAGTTTGACCGGGCTTGGAATGAATCCGATTTCACAGCCTTCTTTCACCAACCGCCCTATCCACCAGTCATTGTTAAATTTCTAGAGGTACAATCAGAACAGTGCAGGTCAGTGTATACAAGTTCACACCTTCCTCTCATCTTTCTTCTCCCTGAACTCTTCAGTATAAAGGATTAGCCTTGGCCAAGGAGACAATGACTTTGCCTCGAAAGGCTTAAACCCAGAGACCCTGAGATTCAGAAGTTGGGCAAAGAATGGGATACGTTTTTGCCCCTGCAAGCTTTTCTCTGCCCTTTTTCTTGGGGCCACTACCCTGTCACAGCAAAACAAAACAAAAGACTGGCTTGTTTTAAGATGAACAATTCCTAGAAGCAAGGACATGGTAAAGAGTATGAATTTCTTCCATTTCTGTAATCAAATGCATGAAATCTGTTAACAGGGTAAAAGAAACACAAAACCGACCCAAACTGTTTCCTGCTCCCAGAGGCATCTACTTCTGTGCAAACAGGCTAATAATGACCATGTTGAGGTGCCCACAGACAGTTCTCCATGGAGGTTGAAGTGGACAACTTCTCCCTTGCAGATGAAATACTCATTCTAAAAGCTCTATGATTTGGATTGAGATCTCTTCCCTGGAAGAGTATTTTCCAAGTCTGGTTTTTGAAAACATAGAAGAAGAACATCTATTCTGGTCATGGTAGAAATAAGGGTCCATCTAGGGGATCAACTCTCAGGAGGAGACTCAGGATTAGTCTGATCTCCTGTTGTGTAGTCAGAGTTCAACTACACCATTGTGTTTGGAAAGCTTTCTCTCTCCTTCCTAGACATCTCTTTCTAAAAAGCCAAAAGGTCTGTTCAAATTTTTTCCATTCTTTGTACTGGCAGCTATTGTCTCCTTCTGTCTCTCACTGCATTGATGAATGAAATCTGAGAGCAAATGCTCCCCAGAACCTATGATGACTGACTGCTCTTCCAGAAGAAATGCTGTGACTGTCTCAAAGACAGCTTCTACTCATACTGGCAATATAGGATAGAGGAATTTCTTGTCTATGATTAGTATTATGCCCAACACACATTGGATAACTACTGATGCTAAAGAATCCTTCCTTGAGGGTGAATTTCTACAATTTTCAGATGGAGTCACAGTTAACTAAAAGTTAGACTTATTATAGCACAGAGGATGGGGATTATTCTACTGTATAGTTCCTGTCTCACTGGTCTCTGTCAGATAGGAAGACATCCAGGAATTAAATAAGCTTAGCTAGAAAGATGATAGTTTGAGAAAAGGGTCATTAAAAAGATGATTATAGGATTCTTAATTTGTAATTACCAGAATGCAGGCACTCTTGGGGAAAGCCTTATTGGTGGGGGTACTATATTCATTCTTATCTGCCAGAAGAAGAGAGTCCAGAGAATTTGAATCATCTGTTGCTTTGATATTCACCCTTTTGATATGAGGAGGCCTGGCCCAGAGAGATTAGAATATACATAGGCAAATGAATATTATGTTTTCCCTCCTTCACCTTGTGTTACTGGTTCTAAATGATAAATTTTGTATGTGGAAGACAGGGCTCTCAGTACATGAGGCTTTGAGCCCCTGATCTTCTACTTTCTTCTTTTATGTCTATATTATTTGCTTTTTGTTTTGGGGCCACATCTGGCAGTGCTCAGGGATTACTTACTGGCTCTGCACTCAGGAATCACTCCTGACAGGTTTGGGAACCATCTGAGATGGTAGAGATCAAATGAGGGATGACTGCATGCAAGGCAAATGCCCTTCCCACTGTGATATTGCTCAGGTCCTCTTATCTTGTTTTCTTAATTGTCATTGTACCCCTACTACAGGCCTGTTTACTCAGGGCTAGTTCTAAGTTTCCAAGTTTTACCACTTCTCCCCTATATTGCAGAAACAAGGCTAGAGAACTCAGTTCAGACACTGTCAGCAGAGAGGAGAGATGAGAAAAAAATCTAAATATTATTAAACACTGCTGAGATGCTTACACTGAGACATAGAAAAAAAATGACACAGTCCAGGTCACATACTAAAAGGAAAAGTAATGGATAAATATGGAAAGGGATCATCTGTATACACTTGTACTTCCCAGTTTCTGGGTCATGGAGCCCAGGAGGAGGGTGCAAGTCTTACATTACTGTAAGAGTCTAGTTACTACTTTCTTCTTTAAAAAGAGCCTTAACAGGGTATATCAGAAAGATATTTGCTCTTCTATGTTCATTGTAGCACTATTCATAGTTGTCAAGAGTGGGAAATAACCCAAGTGCCTAAGAACAGATGAGTGGCTAAAGATACTGTGGTTTAGAAAAAACAATGAAATACTACTGAAATATAAGAAAACATAACTTGCAATTTATTTGGGAATATGTGAAGGGTATAAGGTTGAATGAAGTCAATAAGGAGAGGGAGAAATATAGAGGATCTCTCTCATATAAAAAATAGTAAGAGATAAACAAATGGTCAATGCAGGCCAGAAAAGTAGCACTTGCCTTGCACAAGAATAACCTGGGTTCAATCCTTTGTACCCCATATGGTCCCTTGAACACTACCAAGAGTAATTCCCGAGTTCAGAGCCAGGAGTTGACCCTGACAACTGCCTGGTATGATCCAAAAAGCAAAATAAAAACAAAAAAAAACATAAAACCAAACAACACAATGATAAAATCCCATAAATGGCAATGGCAACAGACTCTGAGAGTTGGCCTGCAGAACTGAGTTTGCCAAAAGATAGGATGGTGAGTGGGGTTGGGATGGGACCTTGAGACATGGTGGGGGGATACTGCCAAACTGGTAGTGGATATATTATTGGAACACTGTATGCCTAGAATTTTGTTATGAACACTAATGAAAATAATGGTATCAAAATACAAATCATAATTAGAAAGTATCCTAACACATTAATCTTTAAAATCATACTATTTATTTAGAAAAGATTCAAGGGCACTAATTCTGTGCAGCTAATCATATGACTACAGCTCTAGGCAAGGTGATTTTGTAGCAAGAGGGAATAAGAAATGATGTTTCAAGATAAATAGCAGGCAGATCAACTCAAATTATGTTCCTTACTTCCTTAACATGCAGAAAATCTTTTGCTTCGAATGAGATGGCCATGCCTGGCACGGGAACATCATCTTCATGGGCTGCACTGTAGCTGACATTTGTCCGAACGGCAAAGGCAACAGGCTTTGTCTAAAGAGAGGAAAAGAAAGAAAAAAAAATAATTGAGCAAACAGAGCCCTATCTTTCCCCTGAAAACACAAACATACACTGGACAACTGTTATAATTGTTATTTTCTTCATTCGGTTCTTCGACACAAAACAGCTCTTTAGTATTCACAAGATAGGAGATCTTCAAGCTCGTGGCTGTAAGCCTCCAACCTCCAAATAAGAGTAAAAGGCCATTGTTCTCATTGAAAGCATTACAAGTAATGAAGGGGAATGAACCGGTGAAATATGTGTTTACAATGGAATTATAGCAACTGGAAATCAGGAAGTACCTGGGAATAAAATGCAAGTTCTTTGGTTCCATAAGAGGAAGACAGAGACAGACACACACACACACACACACACACACACACACACACACACACACACACACACACACACACACACACACACAGAGAGAGAGAGAGAGAGAGAGAGAGAGAGAGAGAGAGAGAGAGAAATGTACTAACTAGTACCCCTCCACCCTAGACATGTGCTTCAATCCATAATAATGACATACTTTCAAAAGGCACAATGTTCCAAATTAAAAAGAACCAGGGAATAGATCTTATGACTCCAGCAACTATTATTTGTGGCTGCAGGGAATTAGAAACGCAATGACTTCTTATTTTTGTTCCCTCCTTGAGTTCACTTGGCCTCTGGAGATGAAAACATTAATTAAGCTGTCCTTTGTTATCTAATGTTTTGCATATTTCTAGACAAGTGTTTGTCCTCTATCAAGGCAGTAACTGCAAAGGGAAATGGTAGGTGAGCTCAGGAAAGAAGTGCCTGTTTCTTTCTTAGACATACTGGCCCAAGGCTTGCTCCCAAACAGTGTTTCCTGCCTCAAAGGTTTCTTCATTCAGACCCATTAGAAAGAGTACAGAAGAGGTGGGCCAGACAAAACCCAGCTCACTGCCAGCTTTCATAGTTAATCTATCCTACCTGGCTGTGTTCTGCGTTGAAGATGAAGCTAAGGAGTAATGAAATGACAATAAAATGCAACGAAAAGAGACCCAAGGTCAAGAAGAAACCACAGACATTCAAATTTGAGCTTCAATTCTTGATAACTATTAGGAAGGATTATTTAAAGGCATATTGCTTCTCCATATATTGAAATAAGGAAGAAATGAATATTGTCTAGAGGACCACCAAAGCATGATCTTTTTTTTTTTTTTTTTTTTTTTTTTTTTTGGTTTTTGGGTCACACCTGGCAGTGCTCAGGGGTTATTCCTGGCTCCAGGCTCAGAAATTGCTCCTGGCAGGCACAGGGGACCATATGGGGCGCCGGGATTCGAACCGATGACCTCCTGCATGAAAGGCAAACGCCTTACCTCCATGCTATCTCTCCGGCCCCGAAAGCATGATCTTTTGCGGGGGTGATATGGATCACATCTAGCAGTGCTAGGAATGCTGTTCCTGACTATACTCTGGAGTGATCCCTAGAGAATTGGATATGGAGTTGAAGATAGAACCAGGGCTGGTGGGAAGTATGGCGAAGGTCTGATTCTTGCACTCTCTCTCCAGGTCCCCAAATGGCAGGGTTTTTTTTGGTTTTTGTTTTTATTTGTTTTTTTTTTTTTTTTTTTTGGTCACACCCAGCAGTGCTCAGGAGTTACTCCTGGTTCTATGCTCAGAAATTGCTCCTGGCAGGTACGGGGAACCATAAGGGATGCTGGGATTCGAACCACCAACCTTCTGCTACCTCCATGCTATCTCTCCAGTCCCCAAACACCAGTTTTTAAAATTTTTAATACAAATTCTTTTTTTTTTTTTTTTTTGGTTTTTGGGCCACACCTGGCGGTGCTCAGGGGTTACTCCTGGCTGTTTGCTCAGAAATAGCTCCTGGCAGGCATGGGGGACCATATGGGACACCAGGATTCGAACCAACCACCTTTGGTTCTGGATTGGCTGCTTGCAAGGCAAACGCCGCTGTGCTATCTCTCTGGGCCCAAATTCTTGAATTGAACCGCTGTAAGATACATAATTATAAAGTTGTTTAGGGTTAAGTTTCAGCCATACAGTGTCTAACAATCTTCCCTAGGCCACATTTCCCACCACCAATGTTTCCATCCCCCCCCTCTTCCCATTTTCTCCTCTTCCTGTCTCTGTGACAAACATTTTGACTCTTTTGTTATCTATCTATCTATCTATCCATCCATCCACCCATCCACCCATCCATCCATCCATCCATCCATCCATCCATCCATCCATCCATTCATCTTTATTTCTTTTAGATACCATAATTTGCAATATTCCTAAATGCCATCTTGATGGCATAATGGTGTTTCCATTTTTTCATGAACATTTTAAAACATTCCAATAGGTTCCAAACATGGAGATCAAATGAAAAAGCTTCAGGAAACTTCTGGGTGAAAGAAGCATCCCAGTTGGAGGTGATCATAGCTATTCATGGGGAGAGATGGAAGCATTATCAAGAAATCAGCAGTGAAGATACAAAGAAAAATAGCTCAATGCTGAGGATATTTCATCTTAATGCTTTTAAAATAGTTGTTGGGGTCACAACCATATGTGTTCAGTGAGGTGAAGGGCGTGGTGTTAGACTTTGCTCATAGAAGGTACTGTTCTGCAGCTTGCTCTCCCAAGCAAAATATAAAGTCCATAAGATTTGCAGATTTGATGTTAATATGAATATAACTCAACAATGCCACAAACACTGGAACTATTGAGTGACATAAGAATAAGTGTCTGAAAAATAAAGTCAGTATTTTTGTTTAGTTATCGGAAATATCCAGACATTCTAGAAGAATGCTCAGAGTCAGAGAGAAAGTTCTGCAATAAAGAGAGAAGGTTGTCAGTCTTGGTTGTATTGACCTTATTAATACCATGTGTCTAGGTGAGATGGACAACTTGGGGTGACTTCCACCAAAAAAGGCACTAAGAGGTTATTATGGGCAGGAAAATGACCCAGAAGATTCTAGTGTTCAGGAAGCAAGTATATCAACCGAGGAGGGAAGTATTAGATTATATCAAATAGTGCTAATAAGGTCAAGGAAGATGAGGGCTAAGAATTGCCATGTGGATTTTGGGACTTACTAACAGTTGGTAGAAAAGGGTGAAAGGAAAGGGACGAAAACCCTGTGAGTACAATGGTACTATATGTGGGGAGTATGTTACATGATCCTCAATGAACATCTATAGTTGTGGATAATACCCAACTCTATACATGTTCTATTCTTCCCTATAAGTATAGCTTAATTGATGAATTAGTCCCAATAAGAGAGAAACAACAATAACTCTAAAGCAACTGTACCACTATACCTGCATGTGACTGCTTTCAAGGTTTATTATTATAGGTGACATTTTTTAGACCAGGAGCCATGGCAGAAAAATGAACAAACAGCTAAATTATGATTAAGAAGAAACTACCAGCTGTTCCCACTCTGGAGATGCCTGTGTTCTTTTGAACATGTATTTTCCCTCTCTCCATTTTTCTAAGTAAATTTCTTCAAACAAAACTATTTTGCTTCACTATTGAAAAAAGAAAGAAAACTGTCATATAGACTGGTGGGCCACATTTCTTTATCCCCAGATTCTCCATGGGCCTCAGGATATTCCAAGGAGAATCTCATTAATTGGACCCCATAAATGAGATTTGGGGGTCAATCAGCAGTAAAAAGTGGTCACAGGAAGAAAACAACATTGAAAGAAATACATTCTGTGGCTAGAAAAAGTAAATGAATCCTGGGTATAGACAACCCTTAAAGAAACTTGTCAGAAAAGGTGGAAAGGAAATGGTAGTAATAACAGCCAGTAAGTAGTGGCTAATTGTTTTTTTATAGTGCCAGGGACTGAACTTAAGGCAGATACAACTCCTCTGCTCTGCCTCTGACCTCCACACTTTTTATTTCCATGTAACGAAAGAGAAATAACAATTTGTGTCTCTGATGACTGGAATGATCCACTGGACATGGGGAATCTGATTATTTAAAACAGCAACCAGTTGTTCACAAATGGGGGTGGGCCGAATCTCACCTCAACACATACCTTCTTTCAGCACCAAATAACTCAATAGCCTCCACCTACACTAGCCAGAAAAAAGGCACACCTCCAAGACTCAGCTACCAAAAACAAGATGGCTGCCCCACCACTTCCTTCCCAGGTTGCCTGGGCCAGGCAGACAGTTCTGGGGCTTTCTGGGAATGGGAGCAGGCAGAAAGAGAGGCACAGCAGCCCACAGCCACACCAGACACCCTCTGACAAAAATTTCCCAGTTCTACAACTGAACCTTTTCAAACTACTATGCCACCAAATGGTTTCAGATTTATATATCCTAGATCATTTGGCCACATACACTTCAAAAATCTCATACTAGTGTCAGTCCAGTAGAATTATAGCATATCTAATGGGGACATTGCATAGAAGACCACCAAGCTCAGTGGGTCTGAGCAGTACATAGAATGATCAACCACAGCCCAGTCAATCCTTACACAATGGCCTCAGTAACACCATGGTGATTATTATTACTGCTATTACAACTAGTCCCTTATTGACTTAAACTTGCCTATTCCCATTTACTTTTGTATTATAACAAAAAATATGAAGTAAGTTTGTTCATGCCTGCAGGGGGGCAGGCTAGGGTAGTGGGTGGGAAACTGGGGGCACTGGTGGAGTGAAGGTCCCACTGATGATGGGATTGGAATTTGAGCACTTAGTGTCTGAAGCAACTGTATTATGAATAAATAAGTAAATCATAGTGCTATAATTAAAAATCTAAGTAAACAAACACCACAGCAATCAGAATTGTGACAGCTGTATTTCTCCTTAGGTAGAGGCAAGTGAGAAGCCTTGGTGTAGTAGAGGGGATATTGGGAAGGAGGACACAATGGGAGTTGGTTCTAGAAATAGGAAGCGAAGCAGTGTGCACTGGGGCTGAGGTTACTGGCTCTCAGAAATAGCATCTTCTAAGTGTTCCCTTACCCAGAGGGAGTAAAGCCAGGGTAGGGGGCATTCAAAGTGTGAGAAAAGAAAAGAGGAAGCAAAGGAGTGAGGAAGAGCCTGAGGCAGGAGATAGAGGAACAGAAATTGTAGGCATCCTCCAGTGGTCACTGGAGAGTGGAGAACAGGGACTCAGAGTGGGGCAGGCCTAGCTAGAATCTAAATGCATCAGAGCCTGGGGCTGGAACTCCAAATACTGTACAAACTCTCACCCAAATGCCTTAACTCAAGGTAGCCACTTGCTACCTTGCTCTGAATTTCCTGCAGCAATTTCACAGGAGCAGATGTTATCAGATACAGACACTTTCTCTATTTGGGAGCCTTTTAGTCACTTCCCTGAACTCACTGTCTCAACTAGGCGATAACTCTTTTCAGGCAAATGATTTATATTGCTTTTTATTTTTTTACACCAGCCTCTAAGCATTGCTCACTAATAACTGCTAATAAGGACTCAATTAAGGGATCGATTTCTTTCTATTAAAGCAATCAGTGACTGAATGCTTCTTTTTATAAAGGGGGTCTGCTGCCCGGCTTCAGGGCAGGAGAAGGCAAATCCCTAAACATCTGTGGCAGCAAAAATGGTTGGATCAGTGTTTCTTCTGATGGGATTAAGATGCATGAAGACAAGAGCAAGTGTGTGTCTATTTGTTAATTAAATATAAAGCAGCTATCTTAAGAGCCGGGCATGAAACGTTTGAAGCAAAAAATTGAAATCTTAAAAAAGTCACAGGATTTTTTGGGTAAGAACAAGCCTGAAAGAAAAAAAAAAAAAGCGAAAATTGAAAGTGAAACAAAAATTAAGGTCAATCATTTCTCTTTTCAAGAGGTAATGAAGTAGAAAAAGGAGAATAAGCCCTGGTAAAGGTTTTTAGGGAGTAAGTCATGGTCAGTTTTAAAAGGTTAGGACCAAGCTAGAGAGATGGTGAAGGACCTGAGGCACTTGCCTTGCACATTTGCATGTGGCCAACATGAGTTTGATCCCAAGACCATATATGTCCCTGAGCACCACCAGGAATAATTCTTAAGCACTTCGGGGAGTGGCTCTCCCCACAAAAACCCAACCTTTTAACAAAAGCAAAAAAAAAAAAAAAGGATCCCTTTAAAGAGCTTAACTGATTACAAAAGTAAAGGCAATATTTATAAATATTAAAATCAGGGGCCCGGAGAGATAGCACAGCGGTGTTTGCCTTGCAAGCAGCCGATCCAGGACAAAAGGTGGTTGGTTCGAATCCCGGTGTCCCATATGGTCCCCCGTGCCTGCCAGGAGCTATTTCTGAGCAGTCAGCCAGGAGTAACCCCTGAGCAACGCCGGGTGTGGCCAAAAAACCAAAACAAAACAAAAATAAATAAATATTAAAATCAAAATGTACTCAAAGTTACAGAATCAACATGCAAGGTGAAGTGACAGCGGTTAGTGATAAAAATAAATGTGGCCAGGGCAATAAAGCACTGTCAGAAAGTGTTTGCCTTGCACATGGCTAATTTGGGTTCGATCCCTGGTATCCCATATATTCCCCCAGAGCACTGCCAGGAGCGCAGAGAAAGGAGTAAGTTCTGAGCACTGCTGGGTGTGACCTAAAAACAAAAGAAAACAAAAAACAAACAAAAAGAAAGAAATAGATTTAGTTAGCAAAATAGATTTAGCAGGCTGTGATGTAGCTCACAGCACCTGCTTCCAATGCACAGTCCCTGGATCCAATCCCCAGCATCCTTTCTTCACAAAGGAAAAGGAAAGAAATAGAGGATTACCCTCCCTTTTTGCCTAAAAAGGTAACAGATCACTTTAGATCTGATCTTTCAACTCAGCTAGAAAAGGATCCATTGCCTGCACTGGGGAAAGTGAATGTTAGTAGAGAAATGTATCCAAAGAGAAATCCAATATGGAGAGAGATTATTCCTGTAATTGGATTCTCAGACATCTAATAGTCACCAAGCTTGTTGGTGCTCCAGGGAAACTATCTTTTCTCCGAGTCTCAACTTCACTTAGGCCACAGAAGAGATCAAGAGCAGGAAGAAGTTCTGGAATTGATAGATTCCAGGTTATTGGATATGCCTTGCTGTTTTAGGACTATGAAGAAAAGTCAGGCAAGTAGTAGCTTTCTTTTGTTGGTTTGTTTTGGAACCACATCCAGCCATGCTCAGGGCTTACTCCTGGCTCTAGGGCCAATGTTCACTCCTGACAGTGCTCAAAGGGCCATAGTGGATGGGCCCATAGTGGATGCCAGGGGTTGAACCTGGGCTAGTTGCATGTAAGGCAAGTTCCCTTTTTATTATTTTATCTCTCCAGCTCTGACAACAGCATCAAATAAGGAAATAGAGGGCCAGAGAGAACAGAAATTAAGGCTTTTGGGGCCAGAGAGATAGCACAGTGGTAGGGTGTTTGTTTCCTTGAATGCAGCAGATCCAGGATGGACTCGGTTCAATCCCTGACATCCCATATGGTCCCCCAAGCCAGGAGCAATTTCTGAGTGCATAGCCAGGAGTAACCCCTGAGTGTCACCTGGTGTGGCCCAAAACTACAACAAAAAAAAGGGGGGATATTAATGCTTTTTTTTTTTGGTGTTTTTTTTGGGGGGGGTCACACCCGGCAGTGCTCAGGGGTTACTCCTGGCTCCATGCTCAGAAATTGCTCCTGGCAGGCACGGGGGACCATATGGGACTCCAGGATTCAAACCGATGACCTCCTGCATGAAAGGCAAACGCCTTACCTCCATGCTATCTCTCCGGCCCCGAGATATTAATGCTTTGCTTTGTGGCTGACCTCTGTTCAATTCCTGGCACTGCAGAGTCCCCCAAGCACCACCTGGAGTAATTTTTGGACAAAAAAATCAGGACTGAGCCCTGAGCATCCAAACCAACACAAACAACTAGTTCTATTATCATAAAATCTGGCACTGGGTGAAGGACATAAACAAACTTAGCAGTGAATTGAAAGTCATCTCAGCATATGCTGGTTTTCAATGATGGGCTCTTGAAACTTAAATAATAATATTATTATTATTATGCTATATGACTTAAATTTTTACAATTTACAAATATAACGTATACACACAAAGACAACATTCTCAGGTCAAAGGTCAGGATGTGAAGGATACAGGAAGCTTTGTGGATTTTCTTCCATAGGCCTATGGAGACCCTGGTGAGTACTGTGCCCACACCAGACCAAAAGGCTGAACACCTCTGACTCTGCACATGCACCCCCATTTCCTCTCTTTTGCTGTCAGATGACACATTTCCTGTTCAGCTTCTTCATCCTGCTCCTGAAACCATCTTCCTCATCCATTTCTACCCTTAGTTTTTCTCTCAAATTTACTCTATTTTTATTAAAGTACCAAAATGAGAAAAGAAGAGAAAAGCCAGATAGTTGCAGGCCATCTCCACAAAGACCAGACAATACTCTGTGAAGCTCCACAGTCCACAAGTACCATGTAGACCTTGGCCCAAGGGTCTCCTATTTCCTTGAAGGTTCTCTTAGTTCTGGGTCTCTATAACAAGTAGAGGAATGAGAAGGAGAGAAAGCGACTGTGGTGCCTCTTCAAAATTACTACTTTGCATTTAGACTGTTATAGAATTTGTCTATTCTGTCCTTAGTTAGGAAATTATACACTATCTCCACTTGCCAAAGAAGCATTCTAAACACATGTAAGGAAAGTAGGGGCTGACAAACACGGGGAGACACATTCTATTCTGTTTTAATTCTGTAATCTTCACTTTCTACTTCATGCCAACAGCTGTCATGTCTGCTAAAATCTACATGGTGGTGATCATGGGGGTGCGTGGATGCATGTGTGTTTACTTTTATTACTCTGTATTTCACTAAGTGTCTTGTTTTGTTTTTAAACAAAAACACCCTCTCCCTGCCCCCTCCACACACAAAACCCCAAATTAAAACCAAATAAAGCACAGACTAGAGACTTTCCAGGACTAAAATCTAATATTTGGGTAAGGAAAATCCTGGTTGGTAGATTATGGATAAGAGAAACTGTCAGGCTGTTCACTCTCTGGAAATGTTAAAAACCTGTGAGACCACCCTGATTTCAGTGCCCAGCAAAGCTCTGGCACTTGTGTGGTGTTTCTCGAACTTTCTCTGATCATGGTCCTCTTCCCACACTGTTTCCTTCCCAGACTCCCTATTTTATGTCCTATTTATACAATTTTCACCTGTAATCTCCCCCAAGTAAGCCTGGGACCAATGAAGGAGCATTTGGCCTCAAGTTCAGAGATGCTTGTCTAGATTTTCAGTGACCGATCAGCTCCCAGAAGAACCTCATTTCCTAATACCTTCTGCTGTTGGAAAAGTTGGGGGTCGTCAGGATGTCAACAAATCAATCTTGGCACAATATAGAAAGTCCATTGCACACAATCGTTTTTGTTGTTGTTGTTTTTAGTCCACACCTAGCAATGCCCAGGAGTTACTCCTGGCTCTGAACTCAGAAATAATACCGATAATGCTTAGAGGACAATATTGTATGCTGGGAAATGAATTTGGGTCAGCTATGTCCAAGGTAAGCACATTACTCATTGATCCCATCTCTCCAAGTTTATATTACATACCTTTCAAACATTTTTTTTTTTTGGTTTTTGGGCCACACCCGGCGGTGCTCAGGGGTTACTCCTGACTGTCTGCTCAGAAATAGCTCCTGGCAGGCATGGGGGACCATATGGGACACCGGGATTCGAACCAACCATCTTAGGTCCTGGATCGGCTGCTTGCAAGGCAAACACCGCTGTGCTATCTCTCTGGGCCCAACCTTTCAAACATTTTTATCTCTGATTATTTCAAGTTAAGTTTAGAGAGAAAATTCTTTTTTTTTTTTTATTTACTTTTATTTTTTTTATTTTTTGGGCCACACTGGGTGATGCTCAGGAATTACTCCTGGCTATGGGCTCAAAAATTGCTCCTGCCTCGGGGGACCATGTAGGATGCCGAGGATCAAACGTAGGTCCGTCCTGGGTTGGCCACATGCCAGGCAAACACTCTACCACTGTGCTATCATTCTGGCTCAGAGGAAATTCTTAAATAAAGGTGTTTATGCCTGAAAATAATTTGCTGTAGACTATATGCTTCCTTCCAGAAGGATGTTAAGATTCTCATGCCCACCACCAGGAGATACAATGATCTATAATCTCTAAAATGATTAGGTCCTCAGAGTCCTGACTATGTCTTCAGCCCTAAAGGTCAGAACGTTGGATTAGAAGCATGCAGAACTGTGAGCTCTGTTTCTGGCAGTACAACTAGTTAGGCTTTCTAAAATGAGCTCAGTCATCCAATAGTTTCCTCTTTACTGAGGTTCTACTAGGACTAGAAAGGGTATTTTTCACAGTGCTAAAAACACAGTTCAACAAGACAAATTGTGGGTGTGGGTCTGTGAGGTTCATGTTCCAGTGAGAGAGGAATCTTAAGATAAAATTCCCAAGGAAGAACATTTGAGTGCCAGTGATTCTCCTGGGCGGTGTTCAGAAGAAGGGGCAAAGAATAAGATGTTCCAGATTACAAGTTTCCTAAGTTATTGGGCCTGCAGCCCTTGTTTCAGAAAAAGAATCATCCTCCCCAGAAATCTGCCTTCTTAGAGAGCAAGAGAAAGCTCCATCCCTTTTCCCAAGAGCCTCAGAAGCTACTGCTGCCTCACCCCCTTCGTTTTATGATCTCCCAAAAAAAGTAGTATCTTTTTAGATGGTCAAGGAGAAATAAAGGTTTTCACACACACACACACACACACACACACACACACACACACACACACACACACTTTTGGGCCAGAGCTATAATACAATGGGTAGGGTTCTTGCCTTGCACATGGCAAGAGCTATAGTACAAAGGGTAGGGTTCCTGCCTTGCACGTGGCCAGGAGTGATCCTTGAGCACACTGCCAGGAGTAAGCACTGAGCATCGCTGAATGTGTCCCCCAAACAAAAATGAAATTAAAAAATTTTTTAAAAAATTGTTTATTTCTTTTTTTGTGCCACACCTGGAAGTGCTCAGGAGTTACTCCTGGCTGGGCACTCAGAAATTGTTCATAGCAGACTCGGGGAATCATATGTGATGCTGGGAATGGAACCCAGGTCTGTCTTGAGTCAGCTATGTGAAAGGCAAATGGCCTACTGCTGTGCTATCTCTCCGGCTCCTAAAAATTACTTCTTATGGGCCGGGAGAGATAGCACAACGTTGTTTGCCTTGCAAGCAGCTGATCCAGGACCAAAGGTGGTTGGTTCGAATCCCGGTGTCCCATATGGTCCCCCGTGCCTGCCAGGAGCTATTTCTGAGCAGATAGCCAGGAGTAACCCCTGAGCACCGCCGGGTGTGGCCCCAAAACCAAAAAAAAAAAAATTACTTCTTATATTTCTAACCAATCATAACCCTGAAATAATTGATATATTTTAAAATAAAAGCATATGACTTCCAAAAGAGTGTTGGCTCCCTCAAAATATCATCCCTGCAGGGGATGCATGAGTGGATAAAGGACACTGATTCCAGACACTGCCACTGTTTGAGAATGACTTCAAAACTTTTTTTGCAAGTGCCTGGAGCAGGAAAACAACTCACCACTCCCTCCTATTACAGATGTTCTTAATCTGATAACTCCCTTCCTTGGTGGATTTAGTTTCTCTGAAGCAGCCTTAAATCACAGAGGCCTGGCTGATTGAACCTGGTAGACACACTTTTCAAATAAAAATGATCGCCTGCCTCTGAAAGCAATGCGTGGGTTTTTTCGTGTGCTTTCACATGCTGCCTTGAGGGCCAGTTCGAGGGCTCAGTCAGTACCTCAATAGCACCTGAGCACCACAACATCCCTGTACATTTACAGCTCCCCGAAGCTCTCTTCTTGGAATCACATGAAGAGCCCCAGGTTTACAGGAATTTCTCAGCCCAAGCATGTCATGTCAACAGATGGGATCTGAGACTCTGACTTTCTGTTTCCTCTTAGCAGAACAAGTCAGGATTTCAGGAAAGTGTCTGTATGACACATACTTACAACACACAAATATATAACTTGTAAAATCTCTTGCTGTTTTTCTTTTTTTTTTTTGGCAAACTCAAATCATTTTTACTGAGATTACAAAGGCCAAGAAATGACCACAATTTGAAGCTCCCAAGCATTCATAAACATAGAGGGTCCGGGGCTGGGAAGGTGGCGCTAGAGCTAAGGTGTCTGCCTTACAAGCGCTAGCCAAGGAACGGACCGCAGTTCGATCCCCCGGTGTCCCATATGGTCCCCCCAAGCCAGGGGCGATTTCTGAGCACATAGCCAGGAGTAACCCCTGAGCGTCAAACGGGTGTGGCCCAAAAACAAAAACAAATAAAAACAAAAAAAAAAAAACATAGAGGGTCCAAGACTGGAATGATAGTACAATGAGTAGGACACATGCCTTGCATGTGGCAGGTCCAGGTTCAATCCCCAGTATCCTACATGGTCCTCTATGCCCACCAGCAGCAATTCCTGAGTGCAGAGCCAGGAGAAATCAGAGCATTGCTAGGTGTGGCTTAAAAACAAACAGCAGAACCCCAAAACAAATGTATAGGGTCCTCCCACCCCCCCATGTGCAATAGGATATGGAAAAAGGGAACTGAAGGTATGACCCACCATTGGCTCCTTTCCTCTGTCTCTTGCTCATTTGGTTTAAAATTCTAGTATTAGGGCTGGAGTAGTAGCACAGCAGTAGGGCATTTGCCTTCCATGCGGCTGATCCAGGACGATTGCGGGTTCTATCCCTAGCATTCCATATGGTCCCCCAAGCCAAGAGAGATTTCTGAGTACAGAGCCAGGAGTACCCCCCCACATACACACACAATCTAGTATCAAGTAAGCTTCCCCACAGTTGTTTCAGCTAAATGGGGGAAGGTGAGTGTAAGATGATGACCGATATTCTTACATGTTGGGCCTATGAGCACATCACCTCCTTTTAATTCACATATTAATAGTAATATCTTTGCGATTTCAATGACACAGGGCTATCAAATGTAGTCAGTTACCATATAAAACACTGAAAACTCAATATTGGTATCGCTTACCATCTCTCAATTTCCCCCTCCTTTTTTTGGAGAAAGCGAGTAACACAGCAGGCAGTGCTCAGAGCTGACTCCTGGCCTTGCTCTCAGGAATCACACCTGGAGGGTTCAGGGGACCCACTAAATTGGGTCCTGCAAATCAAACCCTGGTTGCTCATGTGCAAGACAAATGCCCTACCTGCTTTATACTAGCACTTGGACCACACCTTCCCACCCTATAGGAGCCACTTTTAAGTGTTTGTGCCTAGGGCTAGGTGTATTCCAGCTTACGATGGACTCAATTAGTCTAGAATCCCATCAGAGGGTCCTCTCTGCATTCTGCTAGTCTGTCTGGTATTCGGAGGTCAATAGGAGGTTTTCCTTTTGGAGTGTGGGTTGGTGCTTAGGAAGAGAATCAGTAAAATCAGTCCTGAGTTAGAGTTGATTCATTCCAGCCCCCAAACCATCCTTTCAGCCACACTTCTAGCCAGGCACTACAGGCTCCTGAACCCTTACAAGCACCACCAGGCACCTTAAGGAAGCCCAGCCTGATCTTTCAGAAGATAAATCAGGTGTGTCCCTGCCTGTGACAACTGTTAGCCTTTATTTCCGGGGCTGGGAGCACAGGAAGGAGAAAAGCCACCCCAAAAGAAAGCCACAGTCTCCCCTCTCTGCAGCCCAATCACTCAAAGAGCTGAGTCACAGCACCTGAGCTCTGGAGCCGGCAGAAAGGAAGCTGCACTGGCTGCCAGCCTTGCCACTCCAGGCTCCTGCTCCTGGGCTGGGGATCTCTCAGTTCTATAGTCCCAACAGTCTTACCCAGTTGCTTCCAAATGCATCATCCCCTTCACACACACCCAGGCCCCCTGGACAATCCTTGGTACCCAAAAAAGGCCTCACCATGTCTAAACAGGCCCTTCCTCCACCTGAGAAATATCAGTGAAATATCTTGAAATAGGCTCTTTCAGTATCCGGATGGTGAGAACTTGGAGAGGCGGTAGCCAGTGCATTCCAAGGGCTCAGCCCAACAAGGCTGAATGAAACAAGACAAGCCAGGCTGAGTCTCATGAAGGCCTGGAAGAAAGTGGCATCTGGGTCGCCCAGCTCAGGTCCCCTACTTTCTCCAATTACACCTTGACTCTGCTTCCAACACATGGAAGAACACAATGGATGCTCTAGGTCCTAGAGTCTAGGATATACTTTCTAACATGAGGTGGTAGTTTTCTGTTGCTTTGTCACAGGCAGGAAAAAAGAATTTGGCAGGAACAAGAGCAAGTCTCCTGCCCTGCTCAGATTCTTTAAAGCCAGTCATGTTCATTCTCTGAGACTGTGGAAAAAGCCTATAAACAAGGCTTTGCTTTGGCATCAGTGCTGAACACACCAAAGCTCCAGATAAGAGTTGACTCCTGGTTTCTGACACTAATAAGTCCAGAGTCTGTTCTTAGAGAAAAAACGTGTTCTGTGTGTATCAGTAAGGCTATTTTAGAGCTTGCTGTCTTCAATGTAAACTGGCACAGGGGTTTCTGAATTTCAATGGGATTTCACTGATGGGAGGAAAAAGCATCTTGTTTTCAGAGCTTGGCTAGTGGCAAGAGTTTTTCAAAAGATGGGTGATAAATCCATAAGCAGTCATGCTATTCATTGGATAGATTGATTCTATGAGGAATAACTTCAACAGTATTTTTATATTCATTAATATATAGACTCGGATGGAATAGACATCTTGTTATTCAATTGTTTTCACTGCAGATGCATCCTACCGTAGTACATCTATTTGACTCGCCAGTAAGTGTAGAGCCCAGCTAAAAAGTGTGCCCGGAATTACCAGCGGGTGGAGCCAGAGCATGACTTTTTTTTTTCACTGATGACCTTTACGAGCATCATGGTTAAGTCTCAGACATGTCTTCGATTTAGAAACACTGATTGCACATAAAACATACAGCAAATTCTGCTGTATACCATGGCACACACTGCAATATTTACATCACTACATAATGATCTGCCATACCATATTAAGCATCTTTTAATATTTCCCCATGTTCAGAAGTGGGACTCTTGATTTGAAGAGAGGATGCTTTACCTGATGGTGCTGCTCAATTTTTGTTTTATATAAGAATAAGTCACTGGGGGTTGGAATTGTTAAACAAATGACAAGATTTACACACACACACACACACACACACACACACATCTGAAGAACTAAAGTGCTATAGAAGTGCCTACCTAGTTTCTGGAGCTGCATTTTCAACAGAAACAGACAAAACTGAGTATTTGTTTTTGTTCATTTGTTTTAGGTTTTTGTTGTTTTTTGAAGGAGCACACTGGGCTGTGCTCAGAGGTTGCTCCTGGCTCTATACTCAGAAATCACTCCTGGCAGGCTCAGGCAAATGCCCTACCATTGTGTAGGCCCCAAAACTGAGTATTTAGAAGCTGTCAAAGTTGAAGGACAAAAATGTCCTGGAAAGTTTTGCTGAAAGGTAATTTTTTTAAAAACGGAACTAAAATCAGAGACTTAGTTGGTTGATAAGAAACTATTTCTGACATAATTTTGTTTGTTTGTTTGTTTGTTTGTTTGTGGGCCATACCTGGAGGTGCTCAGGGATAACTCCTGGTTTTGTGCACAAAAATTACTCCTGATGATGCCTGATGGGCCATATGGGATGCAGGGAATCAAACCCAGGTCAGCCACATGCAAAGCAAATGCCCTACCTTCTGTACTATCATTTTGGCCCTGTTTCTGATATAATTTTAAATCAGACCTAACCTAAACCAAGACCTCTGAAGCTCTCTGTCAACTCCCAAAGCCAAAACTAGGTTAAGAGATCATACTCAGGTCAGTAAACCAAGCAAGGCAGGATGATTGGGTGGGTTGCCCATCAAAGAGAAGAGATTCCAGGGCCATAGAGTACAGTATGTAGGGAATTTGCCTTGCATAGAGCAGACCCAGGTTTGATCCCTGACATCTCATAGGGTCTCTTAAATCTGCCAGGATTAATTCCTGATTGCAGAGCCAGGAGTAAGCCCTGGGCAATGTGGGCTATGCACCCCAAAACAAAAACAAGCTAACAAACTAATATTAAAAAAAAGGAAGAGATTCCTTATTCAAAGATGTTCATTTAGTCAATCAGAGGATTTAAGAGTAAAGTAAGTGAAGTCAGCAAGGCATGTTCCTCCCAAAGAATGTGGAGGAATGTACAAACCTCCTAGCTTCTGAGATGAAAATGCAAAGATAGTACAATGATTATTGATGAAGGATCCATAGAAAGAAATTCTTGGAATCCCTCTGCTGGGATGAAGCTTCTTGCTCCATTTCAGATATGTTTTGAGAACATGAAGTTCAAAAGGTAAATACTTGGGTTTAAAGTTCAAATGGTAGATACTTGACTTTAACATTTCTTGGGTAGCACACCTCTGTTACTTTTATGTGGAGGGTCTCTAAAAGCAACTTGTTAGTTGGACCACCATGTTGATTGTTAGTTTACGACATTCACACAGGGATCCACATGCACTCAGGCTTATAGACAGTTTACCAGTGATATCAACTGCCTTCCTCTACTAACTTCTCTGTGACCTCTGTGATAAATAGAAAATGGCAAAATTCCTTTTGGGTTAGAATATACATGCTTTCAGTAGGTGAATTAAGCCTGATTACTCCCACATTGCACAAGAAGGCCATTAGATGGCAGGTCCCATACTATATGGTTCTCTCTGGTAGAGATCAGACTCTAACCCATAATTCTAGCTCCACTACACCATAATTTCTGCTCCAATTTTAGACTGTTGCTAACCAGTGTTCCAGAGGAAGTAGAAAAATCCAAAGGCTTCAACTAAGGGCGGTTTTAGAAAGACCAGCGACAGCAGAATAATAATGGTCTCCTGCCCTGATGAATGTCCAAATCTGACGAATGAAATGTCAAAGATGAATTGATAAATATGTTTAAATATTTTAATGATGTTCTTGATAACATGTATTTTTATTATATTCAAACACTTAAATTTGCAAATCAGTACTTAAGATTAAGGTTTTTCCAGAAACACCCATCTGGCAGACTTTCCAAGCCTTCCACTTTACCAAGCTGAAATGGCATTCACTGTCACCTAAAAGCTCCTGTTTGGAAAGCAAATAGAGACTCATGTGGACTGGCATTCATCCCTTCCAGTCTTCTGGGCTATCACTTGGGCCAGACTCCTTTAAGGGAAGATGGTGTTTCCTTTATTATTATTTTTACTCTGCAAATAACATTCAGAAAAGATGGCAAAAATAAAAACCAGCAAAACAAAATAAAAAAATATACACAAAATGCCCATTTTGTGCCAAACATGAGCACAAGAGCTTGTAAAATTCAGTGTAATTGAACATATGAATTGTACACTTAGGCCCTGTGTGTTAAGAGAATCCAGGAAACCATGTGTTTTTGGTATGAACAAACTGAGGCAGGAACAGAGAAAAGGCCAGAGATAAAAACAATGCGTTATTGTATATAATCTTTGACACGCCTGGGCTAGAGCAATAGCACAGTGGATTGCCGTGCACCTGGCCAATCCAGGTTCTATACCAGGCATCCCATATGGTTCCCTGAGTCTGCCAGGAGTGGCAGAGCCAAGAGTAATCCCTGAGCACAGCCTAGTATGACCCCAAAAGCCAACCAACAAACAAATTTTTGAGATGCCTCAAAACTTATATTTAATAAACCACACACATAGACTGCATATGTATGTGCAGGGATGGGTCATATTTGTGGATGCATGTAACCTAAGTGCCAAACATTTATTTTAAGAAATACCCTATATCTTTGACTTGGTTTTTTGGGTCATACCCAGAGGTGCTTGGGCTTACCCCTTGCAGGACTTGGGGAACCATATGTGGTGCTGGGGACTGAACTTGGTTGGCTTGGCTATGTGCAAGGCAAGTGACTCACCAGTTGTTTAGGCTCCCAAATTCTCTAAGTCTTTAGAGGCACCTTTACAACATTACCTGTTGTGTATGTAAACATTTTTATGGGATTATTATGTTACTGACCCTACCCTGATCGGTGATTGTGCCCTTCCCTAGGGTGTACCGTCCTGGCATTCTGCTCCCACTTTAGGGTGGTACCTGATTCTGCTCCCACCATTGGGTGGTAACTGTTCCCACCATTGGGTGATACCTGATTCTGGGGCATAAAAGCAAGGGTCTGTGGAAGGTGAGGGGCTTTTTCCCTGGCCTTTTGGCTTCAGCCTCTTCTCGGAATAAAGAGCTGTTTTCTTCGGAAGCCTGACTACCTGTTGGCTTTCTTCCCGCCCCATTCACTTCAGAACCGCCGGCTGAACAGGGTAACAGACGCGTGGTCCGAGCTGGAGGAGAAAGGCCTCATCCTCCATCCCTCCTTCAGTCAACCTCATCAGGGGCTGATTTGCAACAATTACCTAAGCTACCTAGGTAAATCACTGTCATTTTACCCCCAAAGAAAGCACTCCTGCAAACCTTAAGCTACATTTGTTACTTATTAAATTAAAATTGGGGGGGGGGGGGCTATCCCTGGCAATACTCAGAGTTACTACTGGCTCAATATTCAGGAAATACTCCTGGCATTGGTTGGGGGATTATATGAAATTCCAGGGATTAAATCCAGGTCAGTTTAGTTCAAGGGAAATGCCCTACATACTGTGCTATCTCTCCAGCCTCTTACCATTTATTTTGAAGCCATTCCTATCATTCTAATAACTTTGTTGTTGTTATTGTTGTTATTGTTGTTTTGGGGCCACACCTGGCAGTGGTCAGGAAATACTCCTGACTCTGCATTCAGAAATCGCTCTTAGTAGGTTTGGGGGACCATATGGTATGCTGTGATCATACCCCGGTCAGCCACATGCGAGGCAAAATCCCTACCCACTGTGCTATTGCTCTGGCCCCTGTAATTCTAATTTTTTTTCACTACATACATTTTTTAAAGTCCAGGGTTTGTTTGCAAGCACTTGACTTTCTGAAATGAAGACAAAAATGCATTTCACAAATATACTTCTGGAAGCAATTCCAAAATTGATTCCCTCCCTCCTCTCCCTCCCTCCCTCCCTCCCTCCCTCCCTCCCTCCCTCCCTCCCTCCCTCCCTCCCTCCCTCCCTCCCTTTCTTCCTTCCTTCCTTCCTTCCTTCCTTCCTTCCTTCCTTCCTTCCTTCCTTCCTTCCTTCCTTCCTTCCTTCCTTCCTTCCTTCCTTCCTTCCTTCCTTCCTTCCTCCCTCTCCCTCCCTCCTTTCGTTTTTACTTCCTCTCTCCTTCCTACCTTCTTTTCCTTCATTTCTAGACCATAACTAGCTATGCTCAGGACTTACTCCTGGCTCTGTATTCAGAGATAATTTCTAGAAGAGCTCAAGGGATAATAAATGGTGTCAGGAATTAAACTCAGGTCAGTCAGGTACAAGAAAATGTCTTGTGTACAGCCCTCTTTAGCCTTGAATACTTTCTTTCAAATATACATTTATCAATGAATATACATTGATGATTACAAAATAGAATGGTAGGGCAAAAAATACTGATTGTGTATATATAGTATATATATCCTACAGTTAAAATTTGAACTATATACAGAAATAAATAGAATCGAGTCTCAATTTCAAAATGACTTATCAGAATAGAAAAAAATTAATTATAAATAATTGTATGAGAATGCATACACTTTTAATAAATTCGAGAGCACCATAGAACAGCTCTAGCAAACATAATTCAATTTATTCTTCAAAGTAACTAGATACAATTCTGTGGATCTCTTAGGATTTTATAATAATTATGTACTAAAATCATTTATAGTCTGCTCATCTTGTTCATTAATAAAAACTCAAATGTAGAAGTTAGAGGATTAGAAATAAACTGTTTGCACTTACTTCTAAATGAGCAAATTTGGAATCCCAAGTCTTCTTAAACTTCTCAGTTTGGGTGTGCTTTGAAAATATTCCAAATATTCTTAGGTAATAACCTAAGAAACTTGAGGCCTCCTAAATAACTAGCTTTGAAAAAATAACTCAAGGCTATAAAGTGAATTTATGTTTCTTTTGGTTTTTGGACCCTACTCAGCAAGAAATCACTCCTGGCAGGTTCAGGGCATGTGGGCCATATGGGAGCTGGGTTTTGAACCTGGGTCTGTCCCAGGCTGGCTGCATGCAAGGCAAACACCCTACCCCTGTGCTATCTCTCTGGCCCCTATAAAGTAAATTTTTTTTTTTTGGTTTTTGGGCCACACCCGGTGACGCTCAGGGGTTACTCCTGGCTATGAGCTCAGAAGTCGCTTCTGGCTTGGGGGACCATATGGGAAACCGAGGGATCGAACCGCGGTCCATCCAAGGCTAGCGCAGGCAAGGCAGGCACCTTACCTCTAGCGCCACTGCCCGGCCCCCTAAAGTGAATTTTTTATTTAAAATAAAGCTGCTAAGAATGTGGCTTATTGGTTTTACTAGATAAATGTAAATAAAAAGAAATATGTAATCTAAAAAGCCCTAAACAAATATTAGGGAGTGTGCAAAAGTAGGAATCCTCATTTACTGTTGTTATATATTAATTATTCATAATTATAAGTTAATGTAAATTAATTCAACTCCTCTGAAAAGCACTATGAAAAATTCTTGAAATATTATTAAAAATGTCTCAACTGGGGCCAACATGATAGCATAGTGGATAGGGCATTTGCCTTGCATATGGCCAGCTTTGCTTAGCTCCCCAGCATATGGTTCCCTGAGCTTGCCGGGAGAGATTTCTGAATGTAGAGTCAGGAGAAGTCTCTGAGTGTCACCAGGTGTGGCCCATACACACCCCAAGCCCCTCAAAAAATGGCTTGACCTTAGGATCCAGTAATTCACTTTTAGATATCTTTCCAAATAACACAAAAACACATAATTCCAAACAACATAAGCATGCCTTTGTTCACTGAAGAGTAATTTAAAATAGCCAAGATCTGCAAATGATCATTATTACAATCCAGTTCCTCTCTTGTATGAAATCCTGCAGCATCCCGTATGGACACCTTTTCACAGATACCTGAACCTGGACCATTTGCAATTGTTCTGAACTTTTGTTTTGTTTTGTTTTGTTTTTGTATGGTTTGATTTTCGGGTCACACCCAGCGGTGCTCAGGGGTTACTCCTGGCTCTATGCTCAGAAATAGTTCCTGGCAGGCTCGGGGGATCATATGGAATGCCAGGTGGTCTGTCCTGGGTTGGCCGCATGCAAGGCAAACACCCTATCATTGTGTTATCACTCCAGCCCCTTTGTTTTGTTTTGGTTTTGGTTTTTTGGTACACATCCAATGGCACTCAGGAGTTACTCCTGGCTCTGCTCTCAGAAATTACTCCTGGAAGGCTTTGAGGACCATATGGAATGCCGGGAATTGAACCCAGGTACCTCCTGGGCTGGCAGCATGCAAGGCAAAATACTTTACCGCTGTGATATCACTCCGGCCCTGTGCTCTGTACTTTTTATGCAGGGTTGGTCTTGTTAGACTGCAAACTCACCCAACTATAAGTTTCTTCAGGTTGGAACTTCTAATTCAGCATGGTTTTTCCAGCACCCAATGAATACTGGGCATGTGACAATTTCTCAGCCTCAAAGTCAGAACATTTTCTGAGAATACAGTCTTCAAATATGAAGTAACCAATAGTAAAATTTGAATACTAGAGTTAGCACAAGAAATAAAAGGTTTTTTGTTTTGTTTTGTGGGGATTACATCTAAAACAATCAACACAAGTCCATAATACAAGCTTATTAGATGCACAGGTTCATGGGTCCAGAGAGATAATACAGCAGGTAAGGTACTTGTCTTGACCGATCTAGGTTCAATCCTTTGTCCTCTCATTTGATCCCCTGATCCTACAAGAGTGAATCCTGGTGCAGACCTAGGAATTAGCTCTGAGCACAACTGGACGTGCGCAGCCCCCCCCCCCCACAAAAAAAAGTACAGGTACAACATATAAAAAATTGACTTTATTAAAGTAGCTACATGTCCTCATTTTACTTTGACATCTGAAAGACTTAGCTTGTTCTCTGGAATTCTTGGCTCTGTACAACTCAACCAAAAGGTCAGATAAGTCATCCACAGGGTGAGGAGGTGTGATTATATTTGTCTGTCAAATGTTGTCACTCTCCTGAAAGGTCTAGATAAAGAAGATTGGAAAGTGCCCAAATGGTCAACAACGAAATCTTTCTGGAGAGAGTGAACTCATATGCTTATCATTTTGAATAAGACTGAAAAAGGAAAGGAAACACTGAGCTTTGTTCTGTATTTGTCCTGGGAAGTGAGTAATAGGGGTGTGTGTGAATGTGCATTCTACTATGAATGGAGGAATAAAGTCTTGGACCCTGCATAAGAAATGTAGGGAAGGGATCAGGAATAGGTTCCAATGTCAGAGTATATGACCTTGATAGTATGAAGTTCTTGGGTGGTACTTACATACAGTG
Source organism: Suncus etruscus (assembly GCF_024139225.1). Lineage (NCBI taxonomy): Eukaryota > Metazoa > Chordata > Mammalia > Eulipotyphla > Soricidae > Suncus > Suncus etruscus. Next base: position 24,011,651 of record NC_064854.1, on the reverse strand, counting down.
AGGTTTGATCCTTGTATCAATACTGTCAAAAAAATAGAAGAAAGGGAAGGAAAAGATAAGAAGTCAATATTGGGGCCTGGAGAGATAGCACAGTGGTGTTTGCCTTGCAAGCAGCTGATCCAGGACCTAAGGTGGTTGGTTCGAATCCCTGTGTCCCATATGGCCCCCTGTGCCTGCCAGAAGCTATTTCTGAGCAGACAGCCAGGAGTAACCCTTGAGCACCACCGGGTGTGGCCCAAAAACCAAAAAAAACCAAAACCAAAACAAAACAAAAGTCAATAATGAGGGACAACCAGCAGACCAGCAAAAATTCTTCTCAACCATACATTTATCAAGGAATTTCACTACTTCCAGGTCTTCAGGTATAACCAAGAGTGGGTGATTTCATGTCCTAGAAGATAATCACATTGAACAACAGAATGGAGGAGGGGCCAATACATCATCACCGTTACCCTGAACATTCTGGTCTTTAGAAACAAAGGGACATTCTGGTCTTCAGAAACAGTGTCTATGAAGGAACACTGGTGTCAAGATTCAGTACAAGGAATATTCCCTCTCCCCTATTTAAAGAGGTTTTAAACACCTTTTTTTACAATGTGCCTAAAAAGAATATTATTCCTGGAACAATGACTGAACACAACCTCCTCCACCCTCATATACATCAAAACTCCTACAGGAAAAAGAGTGAATTATCTTAAATATTCCTACAGATATCAAAGAAAATCAGTCCAGCTTAAATGCCAGTGCTCTGACTGCAGAAATCTTGTGTTATGATGAGTATGGAAGAGGCCTTCAGTTTTGATTCCTACCCAATTTCTGAGCTCAATGAGACAAGGACTACAAGAATGTAAGCAATATTCCTATCTCTTTCATCTTACTCTGTCATCAGCCACTAAGAAGGGGTTAAGATATGAATTATTACTTCAAATTTGTGTGATGTTCCTTTTGATAGATTTAATAGAAGTTCATGTCATTAGAGAAGATATGTGTGCCTATATGATTCACAGATACACAAATAGTATTTACAGAAAAGAAAATTGAACGAGGTTAGTATTCTTTTAATAAGGAATGAAAACCACTCATTTCATTCTACAGAGGACCCAAAATATGATGGATAGTTAAAGTTAGCTTAAAAAGATGGAAAACAATGGGAAACAAAGAAAGGATGATCCATTCTGTTTGCTGAATTTCATCCTGCTTCCATCATGTCATTGAACACCAATTCAAGAATTTAAGTTTCTGTCTGGCAACCCCATTGCTTGGCTCTTTGAAGGAATGAATGCCAAGAAGGATCTGGTCTCTGGAGCTCAGAGGTTACCTGTGGGTTGGTAGTTGCCCCATGGAAATCTGTTAGAATGGTCAATGTTCAGAGAAGCACATGTCTGTGTGCATGTTCTTGGCCACCCTCTTCTTCCAGAGTGTTCCTCATTTCTACAAATTAACTACAGCAAAGATAACTCAAAAAGGACAAATAACAATTGGCTCAAATCTCTGGGAGTCATCTCTGTGTCAGATTTTAGTAGTTAGAACCAGAGGTATGAATATCTGGCAGTAATTCAGCCTCTTCTCCCAAAGGCAAACAATAGGATTAGTTTAAATGTCAAATAAAAATTCATAAAGAACTATAATCTCCAATCCTGCATGGCCATGAAGAGCCAGATTTTTAAAACTGAAGTAAAAGATCAGTCGTAAATATTGATCAAGACCATAGTCACAGTACTAATTTACATTTTTTGATGAGTTTGGGAACCTTGTGTAAGAGATTTCTTAAAATTTTATTTATTAAGGGCTAGAGAGATAGCATGGAGGTAAGGCATTTGCCTTGCATGCAGAAGGATGGTGGCTCAAATCCTGGCATCCCATATAGTCCCCAGAGGCTGCCAGGAGCTATTTCTGAGCATAGAGCCAGGAGTAACCCCTGAGCGCTGCCAGGTATAACCCAAAAACAAACAAAAAATTATTTATCAAATTCATTTTAAAGCAAGACAGAAATCTGTGGTCAAAACTGTTTGACTTATTCAGTGATTTATAGCCATTTTTTGATCAGCACAATAAACCAACAGACAATAATGTTTGTTATAATCTTCCTGCCTCTTATTCCTCTTTATTATCAATCAATATAATGATAACTACACCACATGCAAATCAACAGTGAAAGATGAAAGTAAACTAGAACAAAGTATTGACATGCTATCTGAACTTAAACCAATATTTGATTTGCTGACTTGGGTTCCTAACTAGGAGCTCACTGCTTTTTATCTTGAATTACTGTTGACTATCTCGATATGAATTCACTGCAACCAAACACCATGAGATATTTTCTCTATGTTTATCTCTAAACTTAGATGATGGCTTAGCTTTTGTTCATTTAAAGGAAAGATTTAATAAAAGTCAATAACATAACCAAATTGATAAAAATGGTTCCCACTTTGTGTTACTAAAATATTTCAAACACACACTGCAACTTTATGAGATATATTTGTAGTTCAAGCCTGTTAACTATCTAAAATCATTTGCCATGTTGAGAACAAAAATGTCCTACTAAAAGCAATTTGAGTTTTATATTTAGCTCTCAAATATTTCCCCCATTTTCCTTTATTTTTAATAGTAGTTTCTGAGGGTCAAAGTGATAGTGGTCATGCTTTGCATGTGACAGCCCCAGATTTGATACCTGGTACTGCATGATGCTCAGAGCACCAACTGAGCACTGCTGGCTATTCCCTCCCACAAAAAAATAGAAAAATTTATTGCTATAAAGGATCACTTCTGCCAAGGAAAGCTGAGACATATTTAAATTGAAAAGTACTATTACCCGGTAGCGTTTTAAAATGAGGCATTACTGTGTGTAGGAGGAACTTGATTTATGCTATACACTCAAAAATAATGACATAAGTTTTCTGAATCTAATTGACAGAGTTTCCTTTAAAAGTTCTCCAAGGTTGGGGCTAGAGTGGTAGCACAGCCATATGGCATTTGCCTTGCACAGGGCTGACCTAGGACGACTGCGGTTCGATTCCCCAACATCCCATATGGTCCCCCAAGCCAGGAGCAATTTCTGAGCGCATAGCCAGGAGTAATCCCTGAGTGTCACTGGGTGTGGCCCCGAAACAAAAAATAAACAAACAAAAAGTTCTCAAAGATATATTTGGATAACTGTGTTCAGAGCAGACTGGCCACAGGAGCTAAAAAATGGAAATAGCTTGAATACATTGATGATGACTGGACAGGACAACTATGGCCCAGTTCCATGTACATGAGTACTCTGTAGAACAGAGTTAGAGACATGCCACTGCCCAGCACATAGGAGCATGGGAGGTTATGTTTAATGGGTGCAGACTTTCACTTGGAGAACACGAACTCTTCCAGAAATGTGTGGTGGTGATGGTGACTGCACTATGAATGCACTCAAAGAACATAATAGTAGGTTGTTCCAATGGTAAGCTTTGCATATGCATGATTTATCACAGTCTTTCCAATGCAGAAACAAACCTCTAAATTGTAGACAAATGAGAAATAAATCTTACTGATAGATCATCATCGTCTTGATTGCCTACAAATCTGTAAGAATGAACATTTTTTTCCAGAGACACACTTGAAGCCCCCAATCCAAGTGGTGCGTATCTATTATCTCTTCACATCATTAGTTAAGTAATCCAGAAACTGAAATTTATGTGGTATTCATTTGTTTCCTGTAGTTATCAATTGCATATATGTAATGTCCAAGAAATGCGTCATTACCAAGGTTAAAAACTGGTGCAGAGAGAGATACTGCAAAGTCACAAGTTAGTTTATACAATATCAGAGAAAGAGTACAATTAGATTATAATCATGTATCCAAATACTACTAAAACTCAAACCAGTAATGATCACTTGTGCTGAAGTTCCGATGAAATTCACAATGTACTTAGGCCATGATCTATATGTACAGTCTGTCCAGTAAAAGATGGCGGGGATTAGGATCACCAGAAGAAAGAAAGAAAGAACAGCAGAAGGCCAAAAGTGCATTTCTGATGTTATGGGGAGCACTTTGAGAGACAGGAAATGGAACCAAGTATTAAAGAAAAGATTAAATCTCGGTGTTTGTGTTTGGCAAGAGTAACAGAAGAGGAGATGGGAGGTTTTAGCTAGTGAAAAAGTATAGCAAGGTGCCAGCACAACAGATGAGTTGGAAATTTTTTAAGAGAGGGACATCAATGGAGTGATATTTTATGGTTAGTTATACGCTAAAATGGTAGAAATTCCATCCAATGCAAGAAGAAAATTAATTGTCAAAAAGGAAGCAGTTTAATCGAGAAATGAATCAAAGTTAAGCCCACATGTCTGTAAAGCCAGGACAAACTTGTCTTCTATGAAACAGCAGCAATCAACTTTAGCAAAAAAAAGGAACATCGGCCCTTAAGGCACTGCCACCCTCCCTGAGCCTCCTTCATGGACCATCGAGCTAAGTCACGCCTCATTTCATGGAAGCACATCAATAAAGCGCCTTTCAACTTGGTGAATGAAAAGGAACTCTGCAAAATGTACAAAATTCAAAGCGCTGCACTTCTCTGGGTCCGGCTCTTACCCTAACTGGAGCCCAATCCCTTGGCATTTGCTGATCATAACTGGGCCTTATGGAGTAAACCACTTAACACAACTTAGTGCTTTAACCTTAAAATTCCAGAGAAATAAGCAAGAGGAGAGCTTGGAGTGTTGAGTGATACACAATTTGTCCTTGGGCTAACTTCCTTGTCTAAAACCCTCCTTCACTCACCCTCCCAGTCTCAATTCTATCCTCTCTCCACATTCCAAAACCATTTGTTCTTTTCTGGGTTCTTGCAATAGAGAAAGCAGGTATATAAGGGAACCAATTCACTTTCTAAAAAGTCTTTCTGTTTCCTTAAACATTAGAAACAACCCTCTTAACCAGAATTCTTCCAGGTAAGTAGATCTGCCCTCATTTACTTAACAATTTAATGACTATTTCTAAACCACCTCTTATTCAATACCTTTTTCCATCTTCCCAATATATCACTAAGTGCTTAGCATTTACCAGCCCCCACATGTTCCTTTCCATTCTATGCCATGAATAATGTCACATTTTCCCCTAAAAACACACATTTCTCTGGTGCCTCTTTTCTTATTTCTTTTTGCAGAGCAGGATTCAATCGAGGTCTCCAGTATGCAAGACATGCACTTTAACTCAGAACCACATCCCTGTCCTGAAGCCTCTTTTTATGCTCTTTTATCAAGGTTTTGACTTATTATATTCTGGTAGATATTATTACTTAAGTTCACTTTATGAACTTGGACATGAATTCTCACTTCAATGACCATGCATATTACAGTAAAATCTTATTTTTTAAGTTCCACTAAAAAATAAAACCCCAAACCCTTTTTGATATGTACAGAACTAGGACTACAGGGACCAGGGTGATGGATAGGCTTTCCCATGGATTTAGCTGACCTAGGTTTGATCCTCAGAACCACCCCTCCCCCATATCCCCAAATTCTCTAGGAGTGATCACTGAGTGCAGAGCCAAGAGTATGCCCTGAGAACCATCAGGCATGACTCCAGAACCAAAAAATAAAACCAACCAAGTCAAATGGAGGTTAGATGCATCCCTCTCATTCTGTTTCATATTTCTTAAATGTAACTGTTTCACTTCACACACACACAATAAATGGGAGCCTTGAAGATACAATAAAACTGAGCTGGACTTACAGTATAGGACTATGGCATTGGTCTTGTATGTGATTACTCAAGTTCAAACCCTATTACCACATATGGTCATTGATAGGAGTGATCCTTAAGCAAAAAGCCAGGAATAAGCTGTGAGTACCATGGGGTATAATCCCAAACCAAAAAATTAATAAACTATAAGAAATAAGAAACAATCAATGGATTCTTTGATATGGTAAAAATGATGGAAAAGTAGAGGAAAGGAATGACAAACTTTGGAGATGACAAGAAATGTTGACAGTTGGTGTTCTGAGTCTTAGACACACTTAGAGTGTGAAGCTATAGACCTAAAAGCATAGAATATTAATGAAAATCAAAGACTAACTGATCAAATGGGGACATGCTCTTTCATCTGTTCTCTTGTCCTGCTCAAACTCTCCTTTTGATTCATCATGAAAATCCTCCACTGACAACCTAAGTTCTCAAACTTCCTTCTTGTCCATGCTTAGTAGCAATATTACCCCCTTCAAGGTAGCATTCCATGCCCCATCATAACTTGCCTCTGCTTTGGAAATCCTAGAGCTTGTGTTCATTTTTACAGCTGGTCTCTTAACTACAGAATTAAGCCTAGTGAGCCCAGCAAGGGCTATTCACACATATTTCTTTCTCTGGTTGCCTCTAACACAGTATTTTGCTCAGCAAATAGAAACAATGTGGGTGTTGAAAGATTCTCACAGTGATGGACCTGTACATAAAAAAAAGGCAACAGCTGCTTCTAAATTCAGAGCCAATGACAGTGGAAACTCCTTTACACAAGTGTTCAAGACATGTGTGATGGAAAAGAAAATTCTCCATGTTCTTCCTTAAAGTGCAAACCACTTTTAACATGAAAGACACTAATTGTGTTCAATTGATGGTCTACCAGTAGTGCTAACCACCATGGGTCAAGACAAGCCTTCAGACGTAGTAATTTAGGTGACTGTCCTCGGGTGTCAGCTACTAGACAATATCCTTGTTTGTTACTAAGAAGCACCACATGTGTTCCAAGTCTCAGTGAAACTTTAATACTGAGCCAACAAATATGAGTGACCTTAGCGAATTGATATTGTGCGACACCAAGCTGAAAAACAACAGATTGTTAATGCATTAATGCTAAAATAACAGATGCTAATTAAAACAGATGTCTTAAATAATGTTAAAAAATTACAGAATAATAGAGACGAATTGGGTTACAGTGTTACCCAAAATACCACAGGGCAGAAGCAAAACAAATGAGTAATACCTATTCTGGGCTTCCCTACACTGAATTCATCTGATAAAACCTTGAGATCAATCAATTCCCACCTGCAACATGATAAGCTATAAATATTAGAGTGGAAACAAAACCCAGACTTGGAATGATGAGTTTAAGGATAGTTTATCTTTCCAAACCATTAAATAAAATAAAAACTATTAAACTTAGCAAAAATGGTAGACAAAAGTCCAAAAGACATTACTGCCTGTTGCTTTGCTTCTCATGAAAGCATTGTTTCCTCTGAACTTTGGGATTTACAATTCCAAAAACCAGTATCTTTCACGAATACTTGAGCTAGAATCTTTGTGTTGCCCTCTGACTGTATGTTGTGTGTGTGACTTACGGAGATGGGAAGATAAGATTTCCTGCCTCTACAGAATCTCCATCAGATGGTTCTATTGTAGTACAAATTTCAGAGATCCACAACACAGAAGCATGGGTAAGGACATCAATTCTACAACTAAACATTGGGGTCCAAATCCTATCCATTTATTTATTAGTAGTGAAACACTCTTGTCCCACCTTGTAACACTGGAATACTCATAGCCCCTAATTCATAAAGCTGTTATTCTGAGTATTAAATGAGTATTAAATGGAGTTAAAATAAAGCTGCTTAAGTGAGGAGCTTCATAAAAATATTTGTTAAGCAAGACAAGAGACTATGGGCAATGTTCTTTATTTGAGGAGAGGCCCACTATACATTGAACTGTGTTTCTTAAAATCCCACATGTGGGAGTCTTAATACTCTAGTATCTTAGAATGCCTGGAGTACTTATAGGGTGTATTAAGATATAAAAACAATGTGCCATCAGGGCCCTGATCCAACATGGCTGGCATCATCATGGCAAAGGAACATAGCAGAAATGCACAAAGCAAGAAGATGAAGTTTATCTTCACCAATGATACTAGGCCAGACCTCACCTCAGAGGTGACTATATTCAGTCAACAGTGTGTATCTGGGGCCGGGCGGTGGCGCTAGAGATAAGGTGCCTGCCTTGCCTGCGCTAGCCTTGGATGGACACGGTTCGATCCCCTGGTGTCCCATATGGTCCCCCAAGCCAGGAGCGACTTCTGAGCGCATAGTCAGGAGTAACCCCTGAGCATCACTGGGTGTGGCCCAAAAAACCCAAAACAAAATAAAAAAAAAAAAAACAGTGTGTATCTTCAGCTGGATCAGTCCACTATAAAACATAATATAAAATCAAAGACATCCACAGGAGTGACCTTCCTCATGGTTCTGGTGGCTGGAGGTCTGGGATAAAAGAGTCTGTCAGCATACTGGGTTTCTTCCATGGCCTTTTTCTTTGTCAATTAATAGGCTACCTTCTGATTGTTCCCTCCATGCTTACGTCTCTATCAGTACACCTTTGTCAGTACACCTGAGGGCAGTACCAGTCAAACTGGCCAATCTATTTGAACCTAACCAACTTCCTCAAGGCTCAGAGCTGTCACATTCTATAGAAAGTTCTGAGGACAGGATTTCAACATAAAGATTTGAGGAGACAATTCAACCCACATTGCTGGTGAAGGGAGCATTTGGAAGTCTCTGAGAGATAAATGTGAATCATTCCCCAACTTAGTCTACTTTACTGAAAGATCTGTGAGTGAAACGTTAACATCATTAAACTGCTAAATGAGCTCAAATATCTTACAGAAGTATAATGGGCAGAAATCTTCAAAGTAAATCTTGTTCCAGAGTGCATTCTCTGTAGGCCTCTCACTGTGTGTGTGTGCCAGCCAAGAAGCTCTGCTCAGCTGCCTTCATTCCCCAGACAGGCATGAGGAACTACTGAGGAAAGGAACATGATCATCCAGGACTCTCAGGGGGCAAGGGAGACATTTCCCAGGGTCTGGTCCAAGGTAGAGCATACACACACTGAATCATCAACTTAATCCTCAGATGGGCAACAATTCACTTGTTGCTCCTGCTGGAGGGTCTTACCCCAGAAAGTCCATGGGCATCTTATTTTGGGGAGGACACAGTTTCCTCAAATCAACTGATACCAATTAATACTATCACGGGTGTTGAGACTCTGACCTCCTTTAGCTGCCCAGGAAATGAGCCAAAGGCAGGCACCCAGTCAAGTATGAGTGGTAGAGAAGGGTCCTTGGGACTCTTTGGCCTCACGTGACTGTTGCTTGTCAGAGGACTTGGGGGTCACCTAGTCCATCTGACAGTGAGCCTTGGGGACTCGGAACTGCTGACTTCCTTGTCATGGTGTGTCTCCTGTACAATGGATTCCTCCTCCTGTCAGAATGCCGGCTGTTTGCTGACCTGCTACTGATGGCACAGATTCATTGATTTGCTCTAAATTTAGCACCTGTATGACTCAGGCTCTCTGCTGGGGACACAGATACAAACAAAACTTGCCTGTCCTTTGCAAGACTTGCCGCCAGATTGAATGTATGCTGCAGTAAAACCGAACTGAGCAGAAAAAGAATGATTTGTGGAGTCCCTTCACTGTGGGAACTGGGAATGCTTCAGCTTCATGTGCGTACCAGAAAATGTAGTCACCAATTATTCCATCTAAGTGAAGAGAATGAGTCAGATTTACATTCAAATCTGGAATGTCTGCTCCAAAAGGACAGAGCCTTCCTGTTACCTCATATTGCCCTTGAGTCCATCTTACTCAGAAAAGGTAAGGTTTCCAATGGTAGAATGTTCGGGAGACTAGCTTGACAATGCTTGGAAAATACAGTTTGAATCACCAGAGATCAATGTTGATGAAAAACAAAAATTGTGTGTGTGTGTGTGTGTGTGTGTGTGTTTGTATTTGTAGAGGGTGTTTTGGGTCACACCTGTCAATGCTTGAGTGCCATTCCCAGCTGTGCTCTGGGGACCATGCTGTGCTGGAAACTGAACCAGGGTTGTTTACTTGCAAGGACAAAGTACCTTAATTCCTAAACTACCTCTCTAGCCTTTAACAGCAGTCTTTAAGAATTTTACTACCTTTTTGGAGTGGCTCAAGGAACAAGGTAAGCAAAATGTGTCTGGCCTACACATCATATCCCTCTTTTTCTAGTTCCACAGACATTCAAGTCCCACAGCTTCCCCTTAAAGCAGCCAATGCTTTTCTTTCCTGTTCTCTTAAACTCTAAGTCGAATCCAATCCATTTTGCAATCAGTCATCCACATCCCAACTTGTGGGATTGGTTTCTTTCTTAATGGGTTTCCCTTTCCTTGTTCCTCTCTCTCCTTTTCTCTTTCACCTTCTCTTCTCTCACATTTCCTAAATAAAACTATTTACCTCACAAAATGTTAAGGTGTGAATCACATCATTTTTGTTCAACACCTCCTGCGGCTTCTCCAAACCCTCTCAGAACCTCACCCCAGAACTCCCCCACAGCCTGCAAGACCTAGTGTGATGTCCAGCCACCTGCCTCCTTCTCCTTGAGCTCAGACACATTGGGCTCTGGGCTGCTGCTAAGATGTGTTAAGATTTAGGGCCCTTGTACTGAGTGACACCACCCCACCCCAACCTTCATGCAAGCTTAATCACCAATTCATCAGAGAAGTCTTTTCTGATCCCTTCCCAACTTCTTTCCTCCTGCCCTTCTTAGTCAAATCATCATGTGACTGTCTGAGGAGACATCAAATGCCCTGAACTGGACCAGTCTCCAACTGAGGGTAGCGACCCTTTCCTCTGTGATTTTCATAAACTGGACTCTGCACATAATAGTCAAAATGATTGATTCACTCCATCTGGGTTTCAGCCAAGTATCAGATGAGACTTCATATCTTTGTGGAGAAGCTGACTGAAGTTGAATGACCAACGAGTCTAGTTTATAACTGCAAAAATGACATCACCAGAGAAGATGCTCTGGGGATGGTTCATAGTGTGATAATTTGGGGGAACTATTTAGAGCTCGGTTGTGAAGGTGGGTGTGAGAGATGGGAAAGCTCCTTAAGGAAAGCAATTCACAAGAACCAAAGTTGGGGGAGCTATCAAATTATATCTTGACAGAGATTAGAGTAGGCCACCCCAAAATAGGCCACTTGGGCAACTGAAAACCAACAGATGCTGGGCGTATTTCTTCCTTCCCCCTTGCTGCTTAAAACCAGGACACAGGCTTCCCTGGGGAAGAGGGTGGCCTCCTCTGAAATAAGGGGGAGTCTTTTATCAGCAGAGTCTGCGAGTAGACATTAAGATTGTTCATAGAAACCAACCATTCTCAAACAAAGCAGGCAGTTGCCCCTCTATTCATTTCCCTACACAGTTCCCAGGGTCTCCTCCATAATTGATCATCTTGAGGTCTGCACTTCCCCTTTGTAAAGTGTTATATAAATTGCTTAATCTATTTTTTGGAATTTCACTTAAAAAATAGACACACACAAAATATAACTTGATATAACTTGTAAGAAAATGTACTCTTTCTCTTGTGAATCTATCTTTCGTTTGTTTAATTTACAGGTTCCCAGAGAGCCTATAAATCAAACCTGTAAATAGAGGAAGTTGTTCTCCACAGAACCTCACTTGACCACATTCCAGGTGTTTACCTCTTAGTCCACTGTATGAGAAGTTGACCAGATCAAACTGCAGTGTCTGAGGAAGTGAATGTTCTGTTCTGGAAGAGCTCTGCTTATAGCAGGGACCCTTTACTCTGGAGTTTTTAAAGCCAAAAAATGAGAAGGCTTAAAGAAATAGGAGGAAATCTTTCATTTGCAAAGCTTCAGAGGAAAGAACTGGGATCCACAGCTGGTGTGAAAGCCAGGCCGACTTCCATGCATCAACTCGAAGCGCTCCCACAGAGCTCTTGGCAGAAGAAAGTGGCAATTGGCCAAGAGAAGAGATGGCTTATAGGAGTAATGAGGAACAGGAGAGCAGATGGACAACTAGCCCAGACCACTCCTAAGTGTGTACAGTGAGAGTTATGTGCAGAGCCTAGGTGGCCTGGAACCAGGAGGTCTCAGCTACCTCCCACCTATAAGTGATGGTATGTCCACTGCCAACAACATATCTGGCCATTAGACCCTTGATGAAACTAAAATGGTAGATGGACCAAGTAGCTGTCAAATCTTCCTTAGAGTGTAAGGTTTTGAAGAAATGTTTCAGGGATGTTCCAGTAGTCAGGAGAGGGAGAGAGAGAGAGACAGAGAGACAGAGAGAGAGACAGAGAGACAGAGAGAGAAACAGAGAGACAGAGAGAGATACAGAGAGACACAGAGAGACAGAGAGAGACAGATCAGGGTCATGCTTCAATGACTCTGCTTTGAGCTAGCTAGGATAAAACAGTTCTGCTACCTGCCCCTCTCCCCACACATGTGACTGAAGATTTTACTTAGAAGAGTATGAAAAGTATGAAAAACAGAAAACCACCAGAGATCTATACCCCTTTTATTTTCCAGAACTCTGCTCTGTTGATGCTATAAGCCTTGTAATTATTTGGTAAGAATATGAAGCTCATTAAAATTAGAAAATGAACTTAAGACATTCAATTTAAAAAAAGAAAAGAATATACTTTTTTACTTCACCCAAATATGTTCTTAATTCTTGATTGTTTCTAGGGAAAAAATGGAATTCCCTAGATTTGGAGGATAACATTCAAATAGGTCTCTAAAATCAGTGTATATGTAGACGTGACTTCCTATACAGTGGTCCTCTCTGACTGCCAAGCCTAATCCATAAACAATTCATCTATACAATGTATATAGCCCCTCTGATATATTTCCCCTCCTCCACACCAGAGCCCCTTCTACTCCCTCATCTCCCAATCCAGATTCATTATCTTCCCCTTAATTAACCCTCTTTACCCTCAGTTCTTAACTTGTTAGGCACCAAGACGACCTCCTGCCCCAACAGATTCTGCCCTTTCGCACACCCCTACAAAGCTCATTATTACTCCTTAACTATTTCACCCCCAACCATCAGTACCTCACATTTACTCTTTTTAACTTCAGTACTACACAGTTCTGATCACAGACCAAAGTCGTGCATTGGATTTAACAACCCCCAACTATTTCAAAAGACATAAAATGGACACATATGTCTTTTGAATATTTTATGTGTATTTTATTTGACAGCTATAACTCTTACTAAGTATTCTTTTACAGTGATGATTCTACCCACTTTTTATCTTTTCTTCTCTTTGTGAGCTGTTCAATAAGAAATTTTGGTGAAAGAGTCCCTCAGTTTAATGCTTATGATTGAACCATGTCATGGGGATTGTTGGACTTGTTCTTACGGCCCCCATATGCGCCGATAACGCCACGTGGCATTGTTCTTTGTTTGCATAGGCACATTAAAATGGGAAAATACTATACATACAAATAAGTTCTTATCTAATAGAGATTGGAACACACAAATCTTATAGTGCAATAGGACCTTACACCCTGAACATTGATATAATGACCAGGCACAGGCAATAGAAGAATGGGCATCCTCTATTCACCCCTGACCCAGGGAAGCTATCTACGAAAAATCCAAGGGTTTTTGTTTTTTTTTTTATAAATTTTTATTTTGATCATAGTGGCTTACATATTGTTGACAATAATATTTTAGGTACATATTTACATAAAATCAGGGGGGATTCCCATCGCCAAATTGTCATCCCTACGCCTCAGTTTTTTATCCTACCTCCCTTTTCCTTTTCCCTCACCCCAGGGCGGCTAGAATATGTGGTCCCCTCTGTATCTAACCCACTACTTAGTAGTCTTGCACCTGTTTGGTCTTGATGCCTCCCTTATTTCCCCCTCTAACTGGAGTTAGGACTAGCTAGTTCAAGTTGCGTGGTTTTGTTTGAAGGAGAAAAAAGTAATAAACTGGGGTAAGAGTCTAATACCCCGAAAATGGGCGGAGTCCTTCTAAAGGCTCTCATCATCAATCTGGGAGATGGAGAAAAAGTAGGTGAAACACTCCACTAGTACCAAAAGAAGTGTCAAATATCCAGTGAGGGCTCCAGCTATATCGATAAGCACCACACAGAGCAGACAAAACAAACAAACAAACAAGTAGAAAAAAAAACAAAACAAAAACAGACAAACAAAAATCACGCCATGGTCTTGAATTAAGAAACATGGCATAGCACATAACGAAAGAGAAGAAAGGAAGAGAAAAAAAAATAAGTATAATTGGGGACTACACTTTCAATAATCACACCCAAACAGAGAAATCGACCAAAATAGGTTGGTAAATCAAAAATAATAATAACAATAATAAATAAAGGTAATATATATATTTATATCAAAAAATAACCAAGGTTTTGTGCTTTTTGTATTTTTGTTTTTTCCCTCCTGCACTGGCACAGTAAATATTGGGGTCATTCGAAAAAGAATTCAATTGGCCTAAGAGATATGGGATTTCTCCGTCCTTGGAGCATACTGTCATGGGATCAACTCTAGACATTGCTCAGGATCCTTTACTTTCCCGGTGGTGTTTTTTTTTTTTTTTTTTCTTCTTTCCAAGGCTTTTTTTTATAAAACCTGGAAGCAATCCTCTACCAGGGAAGACCCTACTACTGCTCTAACATTGACCTGCTCAAAAGAGACTTCCCTTAACACTAAGAAGACTTGACAACAACGACCTGCTTACAGGACAGGGCTCTCTGCATTGCCCTTTAATTATGAGGTGAAACTAGAGGACTCTCCGCACCATCTTGACTGCAATGTAGGATATGCAGATTCCAGGATCTTTAATACAGAAACATGATACCAACAACAGAGACTGTGTGAAAAATAAAAGTGTAATGGCACTACAGACAATGACTTGGATTGGACAAACTAGTTTGCCTGGAGCCTAAAGTTGGTCTTATGCCAGGAAACTTCAGGGGTAGGGTCTCCTTGTATTTAGGCCAAGGCTTTTCCATTCCATGTCCCTCATATTTTGGTGGGCCTATGCAAACAATAATTACCACTCTAACACCGTTTTTACTGTGCTCCTTTAACTCTAATCCTTAAGAAAAACAACCCACTTAAACTTTTGAGGTTAACTTAAACTAATATGCATGTGCATGGAAATGTAAAAAAGTACTTTGCCTTCAATGTTTAAGGAGTTACATAAGTTTTATGGCTTTAGATTGCTTTGTGTGCTGCTAAGAAATATTATGTATTACAATCTGGGGACTTGTGGGACAAAGTAATTGTACATGGGTTCTGGTTTTTTTTTCCTAATGTTCTTTGGCTGAAAGTTTAAAGTTCAGATATCAGCAAGGGGATTTCTGAGAATTCTGTTTATGGGTGATTGTCCTTCCACTGTAACTTTACCTTGTCCTCTTCCTTTGCATCTTTGTTCTCATAATTAAAAATAAAAAAAATAAAAAGAAGACATTCAATTTCATAGTTTAATGCAACTGAACTAGGGGAAAACTTGACTTTTATTTTGGTTTGGTTTGGTTTGGGGCCAGAGCTGGCAGTGCACAGGGCTTATTCCTACTCCTGTGCTCAGGGATCATCTGGCAGTGCTCAAGACCCCATATGTGGTGCTGGGGATTTGAACCAGGATGATCCTCATGTAAGACAAGTGTCTGATCTGCTGTACTATTTTTATTTATTTATATAGTTGGTTTTTTTATTTTTGTTACTTACAGTTTTCTCTATTACCCTCTCTAGTCCTGGACACTTTCTCAATATTCTGTTTTCTTTTTTACCCATTAAATTCTACAAGTTACACATACTCCACAAATGTGTACTATCTTTCTAGCCCCAAAGTTCAAGTTAACAAATGTCTATGTCATTGCAATGTCAATTTCTCTGGCCATACTATCTTCGTTATAAAAAAAAATCTAATAATAAATATATTAAGTATAGCTGGAATTTTCAGGTAACTGCTGAATATGCTTGTGACATTGAGATTTATAAAAGAAATACATGTTAGGCCTTCATTTTTGGAATGGAGCTCCTGAGATCCCTGGAATATTTATAAAGGTGTCTTTGTTATGTTAATGAGTTGATATTGTGGAAAGCTCCTATATAATCTAAATGTAGGGGTGGTTGCCAGGGGAACCAACAGCTGATTCAAGGGTTGAATCTTTCAGTACTATCTACCTTCCTTTGCATCTCTCAGGAAGGAAGAGGGCCAGATGTTGAATCAATCACCAATGCCCAATGCCAATGTAATGGACCCTCCAAAAAGTTTCCCAAAAAATGTTCTAGTGAGGAAGGGGGTGTGCTCAGGGGATCACAGGGCCTCTTCACACCCTGTGCAATGCAGCATTCCTTCTGACTATTCCTAATATATCCTTCTCTATAGAATAGTCTCTGTATCCTTTTATGATAAACTGGCAATGCAGTTAGCCCAACTGCCCCCCTGAATTCTGTGACTTACCTTAGCTAACTGAACACAAGAAGGGGGACAGACTCTAGTGTCCCAGAACCTATTATTCAGAAGCATGGGGACATTCTGTGAAGGAGAGGTTCATAGAACAGAGCCCTGAACCTGAGTTCTGTGACTGCCTATTGACTCAGTTTCAGAACAGAATTAACTGGTGACACCGGAAAACAAAATGAAACATAACAGAACACACACAGTCTGAAATGCCCAAATGAAAGATGTGAATGTCAGTTAATCTTTGATTTTACACATGGTGGACTTAAACCTTGCAGGATCTTACTCCTAGGTATTAAAGAAGAACGTCAAAGGCTGGTGCAGAAACTCTCTGTTCATTACCCTACTTTCTTCCTCAGAACGGGGACAGCTGCATTTCTAGACTTCCTTGTAATTAAGTTGGGCCCAGGTGACCAGGTCTGGGCCTGTGAGAGAGACACTCACTTCCGTCTGGTCTGGGTACAGGATGAACACGCAAATCTCCCAGGTTCTTTCTCTTCCTCTGCAGCAGGTCCTAAGCTACCCGAGGTGGTAGTGCTGCAAATGACTGAGAGTTTATACCCCAAGGTGCTTTTTTGGAGAACACTTGCTCCATAGTATTCTGACACATATGAATAACTCCCGATGGTGTCAGATGAATGAGATGTCTGGGATTGTTGGTTTAAGCAAGTGAGCATCATTAACCCCAAATTCCCACTTTAAATTTAGCTGCACACACTATTTAAACATCCCCTAATATGCAAACATGATAACCTAGAAATATCCCACCCTCTTTCTAACCCTTATTCAGATTTCATAAGGCAACTTTCTGTGAATTATATTTTGCTCTCATAGACAAAAGTGGAGATTAGGAAACATCTTATTTTTGGAAACTTATTTAAAATGTTATGGATAGGGGCTGGAGGGATGGTGCAATGGTACGGGATTTGCCTTGCACGTGGCTGACCCAGGATGGACTGCAGTTTGATCCCCCAGAGTCCTATATGGTCCCTCAAGCCAGGAGTGATTTCTGAGTGCATAGCCAGGAGTAACCCCTGAGCATCACTGGGTGCGACCCAAAATAAAATTAAATAAATAAATAAATAAAAAATGTTATGGATAATGTTTTAAACAATTCTTGAAGAGTATCCACTATTTAGCTTATTTTATTTTTGGTTTTGGGGTCATGCCCAGTGGTGCTCTGGTGTTACTCCTGGCTCAGCATTTAGGAATTACTACTAGTGGTGCTTGGGATAACATATGGGATGCCAGGTGTTAAATCCAGGTTGACTACATGCAAAGCAAGTACTATCTCTCTGGCCTCCTAACCATTTACAATTCTGAGGTCAGATACCCAGAAATAAATGGTAGGTCTTCTAAGTGTTCATGTAAAACTTATCAGGTGGGGGCGGGCGGTGGCGCTGGAGGTAAGGTGCCTGCCTTGCCTGCACTAGCCTAGGACGGACCGCGGTTCGATCCCCCGGTGTCCCATATGGTCCCCCAAGAAGCCAGGAGCAACTTCTGAGCGCATAGCCAGGAGTAACCCCTGAGCGTCACAGGGTGTGGCCGAAAAACCAAAAAAAAAAAAAAAAAAAACCAAAAAAAAAAAAACAAAACTTATCAGGTGACTTAGATAAATGCCCGGAAATAGTACTGACTGAGATCATTTAGGCCAGTGAAGCTTCAGCAAAGAAGGTGATGTGAATCAAATAAATCTGTGAGAGATTTGAGGGAGAGAGAGCTCAAATATGAGGTGATTCTTTTTCCTGAGGAACAAGTTTTTTAGGAAAAGGCTTATCTGATATTTAGGGATGTGTGGTTGCCTTTGGCACATTTGTAGATTTGAACAATGAAATTTTTTTGCATATTCTCCTTCAAAGCACACATGGAATGACTAAGCATATTTTTAATAATATTTATATGATAAAGAGCCATGACTTACAGCTATTGATAGTTGAATTTTAGTCAAAAACTAGTTATGCCTTACTTCAACACCAATCCTACCATTTGTGTTAGCTTTCCTCTTCCATCAGTGTTCCCATACTCCAATTTTTATTTTTATATTTTTGTTCAGTGGTCTATGTTCTTTTAGTTTAGCATCTACATAGGTTTTTTTTTAATGTATGAGGAACTGATTATTTTTCCAGGTGTTTTTTCCTTAAAAACAACACAGGAGTTAGAGGGATAGTACAGTGGGTAGGGCACTTGCCTTACATATGACCAATCCTAGTTCTATCCCCAGCATCACATATGATCCTCAATATAACACCAGAAGTGATAACTGAGTACAGTTGGGGGTAACCCCGAGCATCACCAGTTGTGGACCCCAAACAAACAAACAAACAAACAACAATACCATAGATGCTTTGTAAGCAGCAGTACTGCTTCTTAGAAAGCTGTATAGGTCACAGGGAATAGCACATGAAAATGGTTTAATAGAGCTTCCACGGAGCTGCAAATCTTTAATTTTTTTAAACTATGAAACTGTAAAGGAAAAACCCAATAATTTAACTGGGTTCGATTAGACTTATTTCTTGTTAGTCTTTGCTTTGTTCAACAGGAAGAAATCATTTCAAAAGATTCAAATTTATTCTTTCCTACCCAAAAGATGAGTTGAGCCAAGTGTACTTGAAATAGCTTCCTAGGATTATATTTAAGTTAGAAACAAAACAGACATTTCTATGTCGTCCTTTTAAGGTTTTATAAGTTGTTAATTCCTTGTACTGAAATTCTTCCTCCATCAAATACTCATACACTTTAATATTAAAAAAACAAACAAACATGAGCGTCTGGAGCAATAGGGCAGTAAGTAGGACATTTACTTTGCACATGGTTAATCCTCATTCAATCTCTGAAATCCCATTATGATCCCCAAGTACCACCAGGAGTAATTTCTCAGTGCAGAATCAGGAATACCCCCTGAATATTTCTGGATGTGACCCAGCAAAAAATAATTTAAACTAAAAAAAATGAGCTGACCTGATTCAAAATATATTTATTTGTTTTTGGACCACATCCAGCACATGCAAGACAATTGGCCTACCTGCTGTACTATCACTATAGTCCTCAATATATTTATTTTTAATAAATTAAAAATAATACCAATATAGTCAACTTCTCCCCAAACCCAGTACTATCCGCACTATGAATTAGAAAAGCCTAATCATAAACTTTTTTCTATTTTTGGGGGTGGTCAGGACTTACTTTTAGTAGTACTTGGATGAATTATATATGATGTCAAACACACGTGTTACACACAAACTACCATCTCTTCATCCTCATTTACTATTTTCTATTCAGGCTAATGGCCCAAATTCTGTGTGCCATTTGGAAATGATTATTCTGTACTAAACACAACATTGGATTGGAGGGTGTGGCTCAGTGATAAAGCCCATTTTTTGCCTGAATGAGGTCCTGAGTTTGATTTCTGGTATCACAAACAAAATAAAACATGGCATATACATTCCAGAGAAAACTCCAAGATAACTGATAAAGCTTTTCTGCATTTCTATCACAATTCTTGTTGCCATACCCATAAATATTGTAACCTAGATTGTCTAATACAATAATTATACTCCAAGATGTTCTGTCCTGTTAAAAAAAATAATGGAAGACTTTGGTGATGGAAAAAGAAATGTGAGGCAAGAAAGTTTCCAATTAGTCAGCATATGTGTATTGTTTCTATAGGTTGTCAGACATTTCTAAGTTTAGCTCTGTGTAACACTTGCAAATCCATCATCCTATTACAGCTAATGTATGCATAGGGCTTGTTTTTGTTTGGCAATCCAGAAGGGGAGTCCTTAGTCCCACTCAGATCTTCACCACCTGATAAACCACCAGGGCTCAGACAAGGCTGCCAAGTAGTAGAAACCAGTCATTGATCTTCCTTACATGATCTTCCTCATACCTGAAATCACAATCAAGAATGTTCTACCAAGTAGAGACCCTGATGCTCAATCCATTCCCAACTGTCACAAAAACTCAGGGATGAAAAGGGCTAAAATATAAAGGCCTAACTTTACAAGAGAAATTGGCTATTTGAGTCTAATTCCCATCATACTTGCTGTTCCTTATATTAATCTTGCCCTCTTTTACTCTTTGAAGCATGATGGTATGCTTGTGTGAAATATCCTATCTGCACCATCTTTATTTCCATCTATACTGTCAGCTGTATTGATATGCTGATGGACTCTCAAGCAGAGTAAATGTGGAAATGAATGAGCATTCATACATGACTGTGTATATGAAGATGTCTATGTGGTACATATATATGCACATATATATGTGAATGGATATGTATATATTGATTTGAAATGAATACACAGCATTATCAAGACAGTTATATTTTATCTACTTTGGTCAAAAAAGGGATTTGATGGCTGAGTTGACACAGGTAGGCGCAGTCTCTAAGTTGAAATTTTTGGGGCTTCCTTTGGATGGGCTGAAACACTACCCTGCTAGCAAACCCAACACCCTGAGCACACCCAACCTACTCTGGCATATAAATGGCCCAGCTCCATCACTAATCTTGAATAGACACCAAACTAATGAATCATTCCAGTTCCACAACTCTTGGAACATGCGGACATGTAAATTGCCAGGCCACATCTTCAAATTTCACAGCACTAATTGCCTGATAGGAGCAGAGAAAATTAGATGGGAAAGTTGTGTAGAAACCCATTAAGCTCAGTGAGTGAAAACAGTAACTCGAAAAGCTTAACTTGTATGCAGCTTAACCTAACAGCTCAGTAAATCCTTAGACAATGACTTTAATGACAACATTGTCAGGTATATGCTGTAACAAGTAATCGAAAGTAAAATATTTTGATCCTGCTAAGGGGGCAAGTTTGGGAGGGTGGGTAGGAAACTGGGAATATTGATGGAGGGAAGGCTGGAACATTGAATATCTGAAATGACTGTATTATATAAATGACTAAATCAGTGTTTAAGAAAATTTCAACCATTAAAAGAACCAAGCACCACAGCATGTAACCCAAAAGGAAGAGCCTGTTGGATCATTATAAGTTGTGGCAGAAACTGGTCATCTTTTATCTCAAAGGTACTGAAACTCACTTGGCTTTAAAACACAAAACCAGGGGCTGGGAAGGTGGCGCTAGAGGTAAGGTGTCTGCCTTACAAGCGCTAGCCAAGGAACGACCGACCGCGGTTCGATCCCCCGGCATCCCATATGGTCCCCCCAAGCCAGGGGCGATTTCTGAGCACATAGCCAGAAGTAACCCCTGAGCGTCAAACGGGTGTAGCCCAAAACCAAAAAAAAAAAAAAAAACACAAAACCAGAAATTCTTTGCTTCCTAAAAATTTTGGAAATATTTTGGAAATGTATATTTCCACAGTTATAAGAGGTTTAAGTGATGTAGCTACATTTGAATATTTTTTGACTTAATCAACTAACTTATGTAGTGAACACAACCAGGAAAATGAATACAATGGTGGGACAAGCAACAGGAGCTGACCAGGAACAGATAAAAATTGTTGGAGGTAAGGAATATATTTATTCGCAAATTTATAATCTCATACCAAAGGGACTACAAGTGATATTGTTTGGTTCAAACTTCCATGAGTCTTGGAGTCATTAAGGAGTACCTTAGTGAGGAGCTTGACATTTTTCATTATTCAAAAGTGTTTATTACCCAAAGGATTTGGAGTCACATCTCTAACTCTAAAGTTGAAAAGGATAAATAATGGTCTTGGGACCTACCTCTAGGAAAGAGACATCAGAGGAGAAATACCAATATTAGAGCAGAGGGCATTGAGCCATTGTGTTTCTCATGGGTCAGTGGAAGGATCATAACTGCTTTAATAGTTAGGAAAAAGCCCAATATTGCTACTTGTTTATTTGTTTGTTTTTTTTTTCTTTTTGGGCCACATCCTGTGACACTCAGGGGTTACTCCTGGATATGCGCTCACAAATCGCTCCTGGCTCGAGGGACCATATGGAACGCCAAGAACGAACCAAGGTCCATTCTGGATCAGCCCTTGCAAGGCAAACACCCTACCGCTGTGCTATGTTCCAGCCTCAATATTGCTATTTGTAATGTAAGTTGTATTTTTTATTTAAAAAAGCAGAGGAAACCTGTTCAGCTCTTCATTTTCTATATTACAGATGATCAGAAGTCAAGTATATGTTAAAATTGGATTTTAACTATCTCTGCCCCATGTGTTAGTTTTACAAATCTCCTCTCTTGTCTCTCTCCCCTTTCTCTCTCTCTCTCCCTCTCCTCTCTCTTCTTTCTCTCTCCTCTCTTCTCTCTCTCCTCTCTCTCTCTCCTCTCTATCTCTCTCTCTCTCTCTCTCTCTCTCTCTCTCTCTCTCTCTCTCTCTCTCTCTCTCTCTCTCTCTCTCTCTCTCTCTCTCTCTCTCTCTCCCCCTCCACCCCCCTCACAAAGTGTCTGACCAAAAGATCCTTTCCTAAAATGACCCATTTGGTTGCTACATTAAAGGCAAAAATGACAAAGCTTTTCCTGGCTATAAACAAGGACTTGGTCAGCACTAGGAGTTTGTTACACTTCCTCAACCCAGCATGACAGTCACTCTTTATCCCTCTTTCTGGAAGTGTGTCTCAGCCAAAAAAAGTGCAGGTCAAAATACCTGCTGCTTCCAGCCATTGGCTGAGACCCTGCTAACACCAATTTTGAAACAGCTTTACTGTGACTTTATTTAAAAGGGATTTTTGTAAAATTCTTCTCTCTTAATCTCTCTCCACCCGGCACACACAAGGACAGATGGAAACAAATGCTTTCTATGACTAGGAAGATCTAAATCGTTTTAACGCATTTATCATTCTGTCTTAACCTTTTAGAATAGCCTTGAGGCTTGTTGATATCATAAAGGCCCTACGAATAAGACAGTTCTTTTCCACCTATTATTTTGGGTAATAGGACTCTTTCTCTTTTTTTTTTTAATTTACATTTTATTTAGATTAAAATAAACTATAGAAAATTGATTTCCTTCACCAAAAATAACAGCACTATTTTCATACTATTCCTGGGAAACCCACAAAACAATACTTCTTATATGTTTTACAAATTTAGCTTATAAATCAAGCTGAGGCAGTCAATATAGTCATGGAGAAATGATAAAAGAAAACAAATCAGTTGTCACTATTCATATCCTCTGATCCTATCATGAAACAGAGGTGTTTCATATATACCTGCTAAGCTCATGAAGGTTCAGCAGAGATGTAAATAGCAACAGATATGAAACAACCATGGCAGACACATCTGCTCATTTTAATTGTCATTTGTTCCTTTAAGTTCAGTTGTTAAAGACAAAGTCCACAATGAAACCCTCCTTTGGTAAGCTCAAATTCTTTGTCTCGTAACTATTTTAACTGTCCATTACGGATTTGTTTTTGTTTGTTTTTTGTTTTTCCTGGGTCATACCGGCAGCGCTCAGGGGTCACTCCTGGCTCTATGCTCAGAAATCGCTCCTAGCAAGCTCAGGGGACCATATGGAATGCAAACGTCTTACCTCCATGCTATCTCTCCAGCCCCCCATTACGATATTTTTTTTGTTTTTTGTTTTGGCCACACCCATTTGATGCTCAGGGGTTACTCCTGGCTAAGTGCTCAGAAATTGCCCCTGGTTTGGGGGACCATATGGGACGCCGGGGGATCGAACCGCGGTCCTTCCTTGGCTAGTGCTTGCAAGGCAGACATCTTACCTCTAGCGCCACCTCGCCGGCCCCTCATTACAAATTTTTTTTTTGTGTGTGGTTTTTGGGTCACACCCGGCAGTGCTCAGGGGTTACTCCTGGCTCCATGCTCAGAAATTGCTCCTGGCAGGCACGGGGGACCATATGGGACGCTGGGATTCGAACCGATGACCTCTTGCATGAAAGGCAAACGCCTTACCTCCATGCTATCTCTCCAGCCCCAAATTTTTAACAATACTTATAACTCTTCTCAGTCAAAGGTCAATTGGGAGCTCCGTTGTAATGTTTTATAAAATGTATTCCTTCCTCCCACACATTACAAAATTTATTTCTTCGAAGAACTGATAACTCAATACCGGAAAAATTGCATCCAACAATCATGTTATGTCTAAAGTGACTTAACTGAAAACAATTCCAAAGTGCAGACTTTGGCAGACTTCACACAGAAGTGAGATGTGGCACTTTTTTGCTATCTTTTGAAAGAATGGGTAGGTCTAAAAGCATGACTTCAAACTGAGCCATTAAAATAAACAAATTGTTAATAAATACACTCAATGGGAAGCCTACTAGTCAAGATAGTCAGTAATTATGTACCCAACGTATATTATAGGTTTTCTGTAATATGTTTTCAAATTTATTAGCATTTTCAAATGGAAGAGAAACCTTTTTTTTTTTTTTTTTTTGATTTTTAGACCACACCTGGAAGCTCAGAGGTTACTCCTGGCTCTGTGCTCAGAAATCGCTCCTGGCAGGCTCAGGGAACCATATGGGATGCTGGGATTCGAACCACCATCCTTCTGCATGAAAGACAAATGCCTTGCCTCCATGCTATCTCTCCGCCCCCCCCCCCCTTTTTTTTTGGTGTTTGGGCCACACCCGGCGGCTCTCAGGGGTTACTCCTGACTATCTGCTCAGAAATAGCTCCTGGCAGGCACAGGGGACCATAAGGGACGCCGAAATTTGAACCTACCACCTTAGGTCCTGGTTCGGCTGCTTGCAAGGCAAACGCCACTGTGCTATCTCTCCAGCCCCTAGTCTTAGGTATTTTCAATGGTTTCTGAATTATCTGTAGGAAGCTTGGAATTAGTTATATAGAGTTTGATATATGTATCCACCATTAAATTCAAATCATGCTTTATATCAAATTCTATTAAACAGAGCCAAGTTACTAGACCTTTGGTCTGTGAAAGTGTTATAGGACCTTTTCTAAACATCCTATTTTTCTGTTAGGTAATTATAAAATAACTAATTTAGAGCCCAGAGAAAAAGTATAGTGAATAAGACACTTGGCTCGCATGAGCTTGACTTGAGTTTGATCCCTGGCATGTCATATATGGCATATATGGTCTCCAGAGCATCACCAGGAGTAATTTAAAGGAACAAGACCAGACATATTTATATACTATGAAGAACTTCCACAAAGACACCCCAATTTATAAAGTACCTCTTTTTATCATAGATCAGCTCCTCAGAGACTAAATTAGAAGGACCATGGCCAGGACAAGGGACAGCTGTGCATCAGAATCCTGATCCTGGCAGGCTCACCCCTTTCTCATAAAGAGATCACCTCCACTCAGATATGATTCTCACTTGGATTTCTTCAGCCCATCATCCAATACTCACTATAAAAGCATGGGGAGGATGTACTATTCTAACATTTTCTAAAAAGACCTCATCACTTTATCTGCCCAAGGTATCCAATGACTACTGCTTACCTAACAAACGCACTGATGGAAACAGAGTTCTTATTCCATTTATGTATCTATGGAGAGTTCTACAAAGAACCCTCTCTCCTCATTCCCCACTCCCTGGTTACAAGTCACTGCAGAAGCCAGACGTAACCACACAGGAGTAGTTAGGAGACACAGTGGACAACATGTGAATGACATCCAAGGGTTCCAGTCCCATCTACATGTTCCCTACCCCTCAGCAGATTCTACCATCTGGTCCACAAACATCTGTTATGTGTCCACATAGAAGGGAAATTTAAAGTATTCACAGAACCAACCTTTATCCAAGTTGCTCTGTATTTACATGTTTGGAGAAAGCAACTCATGAGCCAATCAGGTAAGAAAAGAACTGGAGAAGGCAGGAAGAGTGTGTTTGGAGGTGGGAGGGGGAGAGAGAAGAGATGGTGGAATAACAAATGCACCCCTGAGGCCAAAGAACAAGGGTGACTGAATGATGGGTATGTGGGTAAAGGACTCCCCACAGAAAGAAACCCTGAGGCAGAAAAAGTCCTGCTGTTGGCCACACCAAATACTTCACCTCATTTTCCAGGAAGCCAGAAAGATAGAGTTCCTATCTAAACTGGAGGCTGGGGCATAAAGACACTATCTTGTAGGTAGGATCTTCTCCTTGCAGCTAGTTCTAGATAGTCATACCAAGAAGTAATCTATGAATGAATCAACAGAAAGGATTTTCTGGGGTTTCCCCCAAGATAAAGCAGCTGCAGGGCTCATAGACTAGACACATAACCACATGAGTGTCCCAAAGCACAGAAAAAATAGCTCCCATTATCTGGTCTGCTAGCAAGAATCATGCAAGCTATTGAAAAATCTGGAAACAAAACCTGGCAGTGCTAATCCTTGACAAGTGTTTAAATTGGAACACCCTTAACAGCTATATAGTACATGAAAGTATTTCCAGTATTGTATACTTGTCTAACCTCCATTCAACACTAGACTAAACACTATAGCTGAAAACGATAACTCTAAGAAGAATGGATGTGGTCATCCTCTCAATTATCTGAGCACAAAATAAAACATTCCACAGTTATTCTAGACTGTCTCACAATTCCTCAGATTGCAGTCGTGCTAACTGGGAAGATGCTTAAATGTTTGCCAAAGGTTCTGCACTTTGTAAACCCCACATCAGGAGCCGGCGAGGTGGCGCTAGAGGTAAGGTGTCTGCCTTGCAAGTGCTAGTCAAGGAAGGACCGTGGTTCGATTCCCCCCCCCCCACCGCGTCCCATATGGTCCCCCCAAGCCAGGGGCAATTTCTGAGCATTTAGCCAGGAGTAACCCCTGAGCATCAAACGGGTGTGGCCGAAAAACCAAAACAAAACAAAACAAAACAAGTAAATCCCACATCATTTGGATTTGTGTCAGAAGTTGATGGAAAACCTGGAAATAAAGGGCAATTTCTGAGGAGGTCAGCTGACAATGTTGGTGGAGAAGATTCACAGATTTTGTCTTTTACTGAAAGACATTCATTGTAAAATATCTATCCTTCAATGCCTTAAGCTTTCTATTGAAATGTTAATCACACTTACATTGCAGGGCTGCCCCCTATCCTGGTGGATGGGTATCTAAAGGGTAAAGAAGAGTTTGATTGGGGAAAGGGAGGAAGAAGAGGCCGAAAGCTAGAGGAGAGGAGCAGAGAAGCTGCTTGGAATAAGCTTAACATAGAAGCCATATGAGGAAAAGCATATGGCGAATAGGGCCTTGGAATAAAGCTGGCTGAATCCAACGAAGCTTTACCTGACTGCTTGTGAATTATTCCTCCACTGCTACTATCCTGCATCTTTAGATCCATCTGCTGAAGGGGCTATGCCATGCTGAGAAAGGCCCTCACCCAGACACTTGAACATTAAACATTATTTTTTTTATCTTAAATCAACAACGTATGATTCAGAAAAGATGAAGAACCTCTGTATTTCTTGAAATCCTCCAAACAGCTTCCAAATTGGTGATGCTGTAATGGAATTTTTAGCGAAAGACACATGCTGTATATGTATTTATATACAGCATTTATATTTCTCTGAGTACTTCTCTGAGACACACATTTTCAAGAGCTAATATAATTAGGTATCCTGTTTTTCTAACTTGAATTGCTAGTTTTTCTTGGGTTAGAGTTAAGAACAGAGTTGACTATTCATTACTATATCATGACATTGTACATAATAAATTTTAGGGAGGAAATGTTTTAGTCTGTTTTGTAATAGATATAGAAGTTGATCAAATTCTTACTTGATTTTCTTAATATCCTTAGCAAAAGTAGAAGACTGGAAACAAAGTAATTTTATAAACTAAGCATATAAGGAAACTTTAAAGTATTATTTTGAGGTATAAGCAAGACTATTATTACAAATGAAAATTCCTGGGGCTGGAGATCTACTATGAGGAGAACACTTGCATTACATGTGTTCAACTCTAGTTCAATCCTTAGCATCACAAATTATCCTTAGAGAACATCCAGGAGTAATCCCTGAACACAAAGCCAAGAATAAATCCTGAGCATCACTGATATGCCCCAACAACCTCCTCTTTGAAATAATTAAATTAAAAAACTAACCTTTTCAGTTCTTCACACATTTAATGGAGCCCAAATCTCTTGGAATAAGATCAAATTTAAATGTCAAACTTTCCCACTGATGTTGGCTGTATAAATGGGATTGAGGTGAAATTCCAACCCTCAGACTTCTATTCAAAGAATAGGTCTTGGTTTTACAAAGAAACATCAGTGCTGGAGTGGACATCGATCAATGCATTAAACTTACATAAAACCTGTAGGTGGGATATATTTCTTTAGCTGACTTCTGGTCACTTAGCTAAATGGGAGTTGATTCAATTGCCATTTCTGAAGTCCCAACTCAGATTCTGAAATTCCAAACTGTCAAAAAATTGGCACAAAACTATTATAAACCTTAGTGCATAAGCCAAGGCAGTTGTGAAACCAGGTGTCAAAGCACTGGACATAACCCTCTCATTTAGTGAGGAGACATAACCCCCTCATCAAAAGGTACCATTTTAATATGGTATATTACCATACAATCACTATTCAAGTACCTTCTTAAACTCAGCACCTGGAGAGCAAAGAACAGAGGTGAATCATTGTGTGTACCCCCAGCATCAGGCCCTCCAGGAGGTGGGTGATTACATTCATTGGCTGAATGAGTAATACATTCACTTGGCAGGTGGAGAAGTTTATGTATTCCAAGGATTTCTATTGCCCGTGGTGAGTATCTGTTACATGATCAACTTACTAAAGAGCCTTAGATGACTTCACTGATAAGAAATGTAGGTTGATTCACATGTGTGGTTACAACTGGCCCAATCAACATTTCATTTAAATAAAACTCTTGCTTCTCTAAGAAGACAAAAGGAAGGACTGGGACTGGAAAGTCAGAAGGCTGAAAAATTGACTGTCTGTATGAATGCCTATGATTTGGTCTTGCTCTTGTCAAACACTCTTCATGGCCCCTCTTGGGAATGTAGTATTAGCCTCACATTTTCAAGAACTGACATTTTTTTGCAGGGTAAAGTGATGAGCATTAATCCTGCAAAAATCAGTAGAGAAAACTATTAGGGGAATCACTTGAACATAAATAACTGACAACTAAATGAATGATTCATCTAACGGCAAGGCTTAGTTAGAAACAAGCAAATAAACCCACGTTGGAAGCCACACAATTTTCTTTGAAACCTACCACTAAAGCAGTTGCCTGAGCTTTATTTACAACATTTTCTTCTTTCTGAGTCAATGCTAACATTCTCACTTCACACTCAAGGCTGTTGCAGTGCTCTTCATCTTCAGACTGCTCCTTTCATCCTTCCTTTCTTAGGAACAGACAACACTTATATAATTTCTTTCCAAATAATTTCATCGCCATTTCAATGTTCTCCCCCTATCCCCACTGATTAATCTTTTTTTTTTTTTTTTGGTTTTTAGGCCACACTCGGCGATGCTCAGGGGTTACTCCTGGCTGTCTACTCAGAAATAGCTCCTGGCAGGCACGGGGGACCATATGGGACACCGGGATTCGAACCAACCACCTTTGGTCCTGGATCGGCTGCTTGCAAGGCAAACGCCGCTGCGCTATCTCTCCAGGCCCACTGATTAATCTTTTTGTTGTTGTTGTTGTTGTTTTGGGGGGGCCATACCCAGTCATGCTCTAGGGAACCAAGCAGTAAGTATTTGGGGATGATACTCCAGCCCTTCAAGCCATCTCCCCAGTTCTTCAAGTTCTCTTTTGAGCATATTTTAGATAAATTCTTTCCTCAAGATTGTGCTTCCCCCCCCCCCCCATTTCTCTGTAAGACTCGATTCAAGTATTTTTCGGGCACATTCCATCTGTAACTGCATTTAACCAAGAATTCATTATTCACACACAAGCTGAAAGTATCTTACTAGATTCAAAAAAATGTTTTGCTCAAGATGTTTGTTTAAAGGGCATTAAAATATGAAAATGTACTCATTCCAAATCAGTGGTATAAGAACCATAAACTAAACTTAAATCATGGGCAGGGGATGGGGGGGGAACATGAGCATTTTGCTTATAAACTCTAGTTTTCCTGTCTAGATTCAATAGCCAAAAATGAGCAGAGTGGCTATTTTCATTTGGAAAGCTGCTTAAATAGTTGCCCAGCTTTGCGTTTGTCATTAAAAAAATAACCCACGATAATTTTTATTTCTTTAACTTTCCTCAAGCATGAAAAGGAAGAGGCAAAGTGGAAGCATTCTTTCTATAAAAAAAGTCCCACTGAAGCAGGTAAAGAATATGAAAACAGAAATCTGTGTTTACATTATCAATGGCTTTGGACAAGAACCTTCAATCTCCGCTGTCAAGTCCTCATCTTGAAGATGGGATAGCTCTAGCTTCCTTCCTGACTGAGTAGTTAAAACAAATAAAGCAAAATAATTCCAGGGAAATTTAATACTGAGATCCTACACAAAAAAAGTTTTTTCCTACTTGTTGATCATACAATATCATGGGGAAAAAGCCAAAGTTTTTTTTAATATACAGTATTATTCACAATCATCAAAGAGGTGGAAGCAGACCAAATGTCCATTAATAAATAAATGGATAAAGAAAATGTGATACATTTAATATTATGGAATGTAATTCAGCTTTTAAAGAGGATAGGTTGGCACATACAACATAATAGATGAGCTTTGAGGACATAAGGATGAACAAAATAAGCCAGTGACTCAAGGAGAAGTACTGCATGTTCCTTAAGTTTAGTGGTAAAAACTTTACAAAAAGTAGTTTTAAAAGTTGAATACCAGCTCTGCTCATTTCTAGCTATTGAGTCTAGACAGTGCAAGTTTGGGTTTGCATTATATGATTTCACATCTATGGGGAAAAAGGGGGAGATGTTTAAAGGATTAAGAGGGTTTTGCAAGATGAAAAAATTCTAGAGCTGTGTTGAACAATGTTGGAAGAGAAAATGGTTGATTTCAAAATGGGTGAGGGCTAAAAAAAATGATATGGTTCCTCCAAAGAAATTGCAATGGAGTGAGACAAACCAAATTCAATCAAACAGCCTTTGTGAACCTCTCACCACAGTTGGTATCCAATCTATTTTGCTAACTTTAGAAAAGCCTAGTGCTGGCTAGCAAAGGCTGTATCTCTAAAAGATATTCACAAAGTAATGGCGGACATCTGCAATGTCAACAGCCTCCTTCCTCCCCTGCAGTGCTGAGTGAGGTTCACTGCCTCATCCTTCTGACAGCATTTGGCTCCCACTGCTGTGAGCCTCACACTTAGCACATTACTCCCAGTCAGTGACACACATTTCTGGCATCATTATGAAACCATGCACTTCTTGAAGGAGAAACCACATCTAACACATCTTTGATTTCCCTTCTTCAAGCTCCTAGTTCAACAGCACCACACCACGCATCAAATGTTGATTAATTAAATAACTTCTCCTCTTTTTGATTTTCAAAATCTCTTCTTTAGTTGCGGGTCAGATAAAGCACTGAGGAACAGAGAAAGAGGTGGATTATTTTGAGTTCTGCCTAAAGGTCTTTATGTTGTTGCCTGTTCATATCTGGTAGAGAAGAAAGGAGAGGAAGAACCATGTATTTATAGCTGTGTTTATGATATAACAGAGAGATGTTCAGCTAGAGCTCTCTAAGAAAAAAAAAAGATTTGAGCTGCAAAGTTTATAATAATCCTTCCCCATCCATTTATGGCTTTGAAATAGTCAGATGTCTGTATTATGTTAACAGTCCTTATAAGGGTTCTTATACAAGAATGCTGTTTTAAATGTGGGCAAGCCTCAGCTCTCTAGAACTTCCATTAATAAAACCCATAAATCCACTGTAAGAAAGGGGTGAATTAGATTGAGCATCAGGTTCTCTTTAAAACATGCAATTGTTCCTCATGAAAAATTTAAAACTTATTCATAGATAGATTGCCAAGATAAATATAACCATGAAGAAATGGAGAATGATATATAATTCTCTTTCCCAAATACTCAGGTGTGCTCAGAAAAGAGTGAAGGAGCATGAACAGTATATTAACTTGCTCTCAGTAATTGAGGCAGGAATTTGTACTGGGAAAATTAAATATCACAGAACTTGCCCTCACTCTGCAAGGGCTCTAAATCTAATTGAGGAAACAGGTTACCCTATCACAGGAATGGATGGGATTGACTCGAATCTGCTGCTGTGAAGATCAAGTGATCATATAAATGCCAGTCAATCATATTCCATTCACACCTATAATCTGGACAAGCTGGATTTACCTTCCAGCACTCACCACTGGGCTCAAAATTAATTCAAACACAAGAGTAAAAATTGTCCATTGGTGACACCACTTCTGCAGGAACAATAAACCATGGTCTCAGAACTTCAGCTATTGACTACCCATCAGACAGTAAACTGGATAACAGGAGTAAGGAGATCCAATCTTCTACATAGAAATCTCAGACTTTACATATCCCCTCTCCTATAGGCATTACCAAAACCAAGATTGAATGTCACATACCAAAATGGTAAGCAGTTTGGCCATGCCTGAGCTAAAAATGAATCCCCACCTGCTTGGAGCTGAGTAGCTGTGACAGAAATCTTATGTGCAGATCAAGAAAAATTTCCATGTTGCCCATGATGGAACAGAACTATTGAGCCCTAGCTTAAGCTCCTAACTAGGGCTGATAATATTTACACAGGCAAAGTAAATCTTTTTGTTTGTTTTTGAGTCATACCTGGTGTTACTTAGGAGGTACTCTTGGTTCTGCACTCAGAAATTACTCCTGGTGGGTTTCAGGGGACCACACAGAATGCTGGGGATTAAACCCAGGTCAGTTGGTTGTAAGGCAAGAACCTTACCTGTGTTTTATAGCTCTGACCTGAAAGTTCAGTTTTACAAGGATGAAAAACCAATCAGGAGACCACCATGAGTAAGGTGTGTGACATGCTGCCACCAAGAAGAGAGATAAAGCATAAAAGACAGATGTCATATAACGATGGGGCCAGTGAGAAGGATCAGATGGGCAGGAAAGAGAGCAGTGGGTTAATAATCACTATGGAGGTGATGTTCTGTGATCAATGGATGACTTACACAGATATTCCAAAACATCAAATGGATGTGGCTGAATCCAGAGGACTGCAATGATCACAATCTGCTGAGTGTCCTTTGGCCACTGGAGCTGGTTCCAGATTTGAAAACTGAAGGGAAATCTAATGCAGTCAAACCAGAAGGTAAGATTTGAGCTTTTGTTTTTGTTTTTTGTTTTGTTTTGTTTTGTTTTTTGGGCCACACCTGGCGTTGCTCAGGGGTTACTCCTCGCTGTCTGCTCAGAAGTAGCTCCTGGCAGGCACGGGGCACCATATGGGACACTGGGATTCGAACCAACCACCTTAGGTCCTGGATCGGCTGCTTGCAAGGCAAACACCGCTGTGCTATCTCTCCGGGCCCAGATTTGAGCTTTTGGCTGGATAAACTTTTGTACTTTAGAGGAACAAAAGAGTAGAAGAGGTTGAAAACCAACCAATGCATGTTGCCACCACCTCATGCAAGACATGGTTTACTTATGAGAAAAACCAGCGAAGGGTTTGGATAGTTAGGGTCAGTGGTCTGGGTAAGGAAAAACACCAGAGAATATCAGTAGGAAGAGAAAAAAGTCAGGATCAAGCAGTAGGAAAGAAATGAAAGATCTGGAAGCAGAGAGATCAGGCTTGGAGTAATTAACGTTGGCACTAATAGAGACTGGGAGGAAAGGCAGGGTTACTTATTTGAAAAGATATGGCATTATTTCTTCTTCCAAGGATACAAGGTGGGGGTAGAGGGAAGAGTAGGACAGATGGTTTGCAGATTCCTGGCTAGCATCCATGCCCTTGGCAGCTCCCTCTCACACAGTCTCCAAGCTTAGCCATGAGGCCTGTCATACCCTATCCTACCCAAGAGGCTTTCTGCAAAATGTCCATAGAGAAGAGGTCATTCTCTGCTATGGGGGCAGGCACCCTAGAGATATGGATGAGCCACTATTCTGCCATTTGGGGGATGAGAGAACATCCAGAAAAGAGTGCAGCCTTAAAAGCAGGAAGCTCTCCCACATCACCCATCAACGACCTTCTAATCTGCCAGTGGTCAGTGATACACGGAAGGCAGCAGACTCCAGTCAGAATGGTGCTAACTTAAACATGTTGTTGCCAACACATGCTACCAGTGATTCATACTTCAATGAGGCTTGATTAACACAAACTGCAGTTCCTAGTAAGCTGAAGAGCTCTCTATGGTGCTGAGGATCAAACCTGGGTTGGCCACTTGCAAGGCAAGTGCCCTACTCACTATCTCTCTAGCCCATAATCTCCCACATAGTTTTTTAAAACATTTTAAACATTTTTGGAAGTAAATCTCTCTTTAGG
The DNA here is from genome assembly GCF_024139225.1 of Suncus etruscus. Lineage (NCBI taxonomy): Eukaryota > Metazoa > Chordata > Mammalia > Eulipotyphla > Soricidae > Suncus > Suncus etruscus. The sequence continues at coordinate 23,977,182 of NC_064854.1, read as the reverse complement.
TTGAAAGAAAGATGAACACATCCACGTTTCTTTTATTTTTTTTTCTGAAAAAACTACCGTATTTTACAGCGTATAAGATGACTTTTGAAACAAAAAAAAAGTCAACCGAAAATCGGGGGGGCGTCTTATACTCCGAGTATATCCCGAAAAAATGTTTCAATATGCCGCTAAACGAAAATTGTCTGAATATTGCCACAAAACGACTTTTCCAACTCGCTCCGGCACCAATCACTGCAAGGCTGCTCAAACCGCCTCTCTAACTCAGCCAATCCAAGCAGGCTTTTTGTGCACGCAAATTAGACAATGTTCTGTACCAAATCTACACTGTAAAAAGTCTGCTCAGATTGGCCAGAGTCAGAGAGTGTCTGATCAACTACATAAGGTGTTGCTCTAAATTATGAATGGACCAGTGAACATCAGCTCAAGGAAGGGAATCTGCAGTAGGGAAAAATAAAGGTGGATTAAAAAATTAAGTTTAAAAAATCAGGACAGTATAGAAGGATTTAAAAATGGCTGTTTCTAAAGGGTGACAAGATTTTCTCTTTTTATTTTTTTATTTTTTTTTAATCTTTTTTTTTTTTTTTTTTGGTTTTTGGGCCACACCCGGCGGTGCTCAGGGGTTACTCCTGGCTGTCTGTTCAGAAATAGCTCCTGGCAGGCACAGGGGTCCATATGGGACACCGGGATTCGAACCAACCACCTTTGGTCCTGGATCGGCTGCTTGCAAGGCAAACGCTGCTGTGCTATCTCTCCGGGCCCACAAGATTTTCTCTTGTCAAGAAAATCTTGTCACCCTGAAAAAAAGGCAGGAAGCTCTCAGACTGGGAGTTGGAAAAGACAAAGAAAAAATGTCAATAGATGGATTTACAGATAAATAGAAAAAAAAAACTTAGTGGACCTAGGAATTAAGAGGAATAGTAGAGAAAAGGGGGAATGAAAAAGCAAGCTCTAATTAAACATGAAAAATTACAGAAACAGAAACGGAGGAAATGTAGGGGGAAACAATCAAATAAAAAATTAAGGTTAGGGGCTGGAGCAGTGGTGCAGGCGGTAGGGCATTTACCTTATAAGCGCTGACCTAGGACAGACCGCAGTTCGATCACCCAGAGTCCCGTATCATCTCCCAAGCCAGGAGCAATTTCTGAGTGTATAGCCAGGGGTAACCCCTGAGCATCACCGGGTATGGCTCCAAAACCAAAATTAATTAATTAATTAATTAATAAGTCACTTCTAAGGATAGAAGTGACTGGTCCTTTACCATTAAGTTTTTTAATGGGGAATTTGGCATAATAAATAGTAAAATCCATAATACCCAAGACATATCATGGCCAAATTACAAAATATCAGAGAAAAAACAGTTTTCACAGTTAACTTTAAAAAAAGAAAATTAACACTAAATATAGAATAGCATTAGCAATCCTGACAGCAATGCTGGAACCTTAACAGGCAATAAAACAAAATCTTTACAATGTCCGTTCATGATTACTTATACCCAGCCAAACTATCAACTAGATAGGAAGTTAGGATAAAGATATTGTTAAGTTGGCAAGACGGCAGAAGAGTATTTCCCCCTGGAAGCCTCCCTATTTATTTTCTTGCTGCCAAATCTTCCTTACAATTGGCTGTTCCTCACTTTACTTATGAGAACTGGAAACACATTTCTCTTTTTTCTACTCTTCACGTTTTACTTCATAATTTCTACTCTATCTGTCCATACTTAAGGTCTAGTTTCATGTTTGTTTGCAGTGTGGTAGAATAAAATCGGCCTCACACATACAAGTCATATGCTTTACCCACCACAATGCAGCATCTCTGTAACGTCTAATTTTAAACCACCAAAAAAGATGCCTTGTTTCTGCTAGCAGAGTAGGGGTCAAGACTTTTCCACCAAAACTAACATGAGAACCATGAATGTCAAAGATCAACCTGAATGTCTAAGAAAAGGGTAGATTCCCTTCTGAAGGCATGGTAGTTCAGCCCCACACTAGAGACTCTCCAATAGAAAAGGCCCAGCTCCACAACTTAACATTATCTAACTGCGAAACCATCAATTATGTTCCATATCTATAGATCCTAGACTGTGAAGCTGCTTTGATACCCTAAAACTTTATAGTATCAGCCCATTAGGGTCACAGGTAATCTGATGGCAAAGTTACATAGAAGACCACCAAACTCTTATGAAGCCTAAAAAGTAACACAGAAGGCTGAACTGCTACCAATCACAGCCCAGTAGACCCCCAGACACCGATTTTTAGTAACACCATAAAGACATAAAGCAATCACTTCAAATTGAGCCATATGGATATGAGTTGTGATAATTCTGCTTGCATTTGTGTTGTAACAAATAGCATGAAGTAAATGTGCTTGTGTCTGCAAGTGGGGAGGCTAGAGTGATGGTGGAAAACTGGGGGACACTGGTGGAGGGAAGGTCACACTACTGATGGGATTGATGTTGGAACATTCAATGCCTGAAACAACTATATTATGAACTTGGTAAATCACAGTGTTATCATAAAAAATTAAGAAGCAAAGAAATATCAGCCTGCTGATGCTTCTTGGCTCTTATCTTCTCACAGCTGCACCAAGTCTTACTTCTTTCAGATAGTAAACATTCACCAAGGAGAGAACCATCTACTTAAATACTTAATGCTAATCTATTCTACCAAAGATACCTCATCTCTGTTCCAATCCCTTCTAACCCGACTTCCAATCCAAGATCCTCTGAAAGTAGGACAGAAGAAATCATTTTTGGAGAATTACAGAGTAAAGAAATAAAATATTCTTTCTATAAGAGGATCAAGCCTAGGAATGTGTTTCAAAAGGATATGTCTTGACTATGCAAGATCCTGGGATCAATTTCTAGTACCATATGGTCCCCCAAGCACCTCCAGGTTTGTCCCCTATAATATTTTTTAATCATATGACTCATCAGTTTTCTTCCCAGATATATATAGCTCAGGAAAATATTTTCATAAAAAAATTCTGTTCAAGGAAATTTATAACGGCATTGTTCATAATAGCAAAAGGGAGAAATGACCTTAATGCCCATCAACTTGTAAATATATACAATGTGATTTGTATGTGCAATGGACTATTATTGGGCAATAAAGATGAAAAAATGCTGATACAGGGTATAGCAAAAAAAAAAAAAGACAGAGAAAACATTATGTAAATGAAAACTAGCATCATAATAGATCACCTGTAATGATCCCATTTCAATGCAAAATCCACAATACAAAACTATTTTAGAAACTAAGTTGAACAGTGCGTGTCTAGTGCAGTGGTTTTCAACTACTGGTCCTTGCATCAGAGCTAGTGCACAAAAACTTCCTATAGTCCGAAAAGAAGTTATTGACTTTACATACATAATCTGCCTGGATATAGAACATATATATGTATATATATTTTTTATTATAATGTTTTTTTATTTCTGTCTGAGTCATCCACAAAGTATTTCTCCCAATTTCACCATCTGTGATTGTAAGAGTTGAATACCACTGACTTAGGAGGTTGGAAAATGAACAACTGCTATTTTGGAACATGGGTTAGGGGGAAGTGCCCTGAAAAGGTTCTGAAATTGATTTTAGTGATGATTGTACAACTCTGAACAATAAGTCATTCACTAAATTATATTCATTAAGTGAGTGATTATATTAATAATGCCGATATTTTGAAAAAGATTAAGGTGAGGGTAGGAGATATATACGGCTTAGTGGCAGAGTGGTGTTTGCATGTGCTTACATTTACTGGCTATAATCCTCACTCACCATTGCCATCCCCACAAACTAATAAGATCAATGTGGAAATAAATTAAATTCCTGTATTTCTTGTCTTTAAAGCAACATCAAAGAACACCACCAGCTTAAAATTAAACAGGATTTGCAAAACAGTCTGTTAACAAAAACCAAACGTCTGGAAGTAGGACCATACATATAGAGAGGTGTGAAGTGAAGTCTCTGAAAACCCATGACATTATTAAACAAAAATAAAAAAATTAAAATTAAAATAAAGGAAAAAAAAACAGCAGATTTTACTGACAGTACAGATGCATTAGTTATGTAACCGTTTGTAGGTCACTGAATTTCAAAAGGCGATGCCCCTATTTTTACTATGTGCCAATCCTCTTAGTTCATAGATATATGCTTCGGGTAATTAGTGGATAACATAGCTCAGATTTCTAAGGAGTTAGGATCTAAAAGCACTGTTGAGGTTGCACCAGTGACTGGCCCAGGATAGTCAATGCAATCTGTAGTGTCAGTGAATAGAAAACATTCACTCATAAAGTCTTTTTGTTTGAGGGTATGCCTAGATTTTAGAAAATAAATGTAGAAAGCTTTTGACTCTTTCAAAATTAATAAGAAAATGATGTTTATAAATTCTCTACAATTAAACAAAAAACTCACATAGTTTTCATCTTCAGGAATCAGTTTGAAATAGGTCTTACAAAGGCAGGATGAGAGATGTTAGGGAACAAAATTCATTGAAGCGTTGAATCAGCTCCAATTTCCTTTCCATACCTCCTTCAAACATATTGCAACTGATAATAAAGTAGTTCCACTAAATCATAATTTTAAAAAACTTGGTGGGGGGCACGCCCAACAATCCTCAGGGGATACTCTTGGCTCTGTGTTAAGAATTACCTCTGCTGATGCTCAGGGGACCATGTACGATGCTAAGGATAGAGCCCACATTTGACTCATACAAGGCAAGCACCTTACCTGCTGTACTATCTCCCCAGATTCTTCAACCATTATTTTATTTATTTATTTACTTATTTATTTATTTATTGGAGTCTTTTTGGCCATACCCAGTGGCACTCAGGGGTTAGTTACACCTGGATTTCTGCACTCAGAAATTAATCCTGGCAGGCTCAGGAACCATATGGGATGCTGGAGATTGAACCTAGGTCAACCACATACAAGGTAAACACCCTACCCTTTGTGCTATTCTCTGGTCCCATCCCAATCATGATTTTAACATAAAATTATTAATGCTTCTATCTTCTTTTCATAGTGAGAAGTGGAATATTTAGAATATTTGAAGATTTACGATACAGACCTAATTTCATGAGGAAAAAAATATCTTTATGAAAATAAACATAGCAGTCCTCCAATTATTTTGCCTGTTTTAAATTAGCTTTCTTTTCTTTTTCATCTTTGACTTAACTGGAAGCCTTTTTAGTCTTTAAGACAAGTAACACAAATTTGGCTTGATGTAGGGTGAATATTTCAATTCCCACTGGTTGAAAGAGACTTGAAAGTTCTATGCATCTGTTACTTAACTCAGGACACAGAATAATGTGGACAAAATATCCCAATTAGGTAAGTGAAGACCTTGAAAAGCAAATTTACATGACACCGAATTGTATGGTGTCAAAGGAGTCCAAGAAACTGTTTAATTTGGATATGTGAAAATCACAGGAATAAATTAGTGATATAACACACTCTTATTTCTGGAATACAAACCGTTATTTTCTTCCTTGACTATTCTCAGCACCTATTAGCTACACTGCAAACTTGTGGCCATTGGCTGTGCCATGCATAGTTCATTTTCATTCTCACCTCATTATTTTATTCAAATGCCTTCCTAACAAATACTTAAGGGCAGATTATGAGGTTTTTAATTCAGGTTCCCTGTTTTTTAGCGATCAAGTCTCCACAATTTAACTGGTCTAACTGGTATTTCCTATCTTGCCTTCTCCTCCTGCTGCAGCAGCTATCTTTCCGCTCTCTGCTTGGGACAATCTGATGTTTCTTGATGTTTCTAGGTGTGGAATCCGTGTTTGCCTTTTGCAGTGGCCTCATTTCACTTGGTCTAATTGCCAAGCAGGTATACCCACATTGTGGCACCATTAGGCTGGAAAAAGTTGATTCTGGAGTAGAGGAATGAATGGCACCAAGGCCACCACTGGCATTGTAGGTATTTGCATCCTCCATTGATGACTATTTCGTAGTCAACAGTGGATCAGACCCAGAGAGGCCTTTTCCCTGGGCTGAGTTGAGGACATTGTTTGGATGTAGAAAGAGTCTGCTTTTTAAAAGTCAAGGTCTACTGGTAGGCTCTGTGTGAAGCATCTGGCAGCTGTGCTAGCGGCCATGCATATTACATAAGGGCTGTCCATGCATTCAAGCCCCATCTCCACTCCACCATTCCCATAGCAACACACCCAGATCCTACTCAGCTGAGAGCAAGCAGGCAACCCAGTGTCTGACTACACTTGATTTTTCCCAACATGAGCTGCACAGGATATTTTTTTGTTTGTTTGTTTGTTTGTTTTAAAACATAGTAATGCTTTCTCAAAGAACCAAGCAGCCTGTGCAAATGTGTTCATTGAAAGTTATTGAGTTGGGGCCGGACAGATAGCATGAAGGTAAGGCATTTGCCTTGCGTACAGAAGGACAGTGGTTCAAATCCGGGCATCTCATATGGTCCCCCGAGCCTGCCAGGAGTGATTTCTGAGCATAGAGCCAGGAGGAACCCCCCGAGCACTGCCGGTGTGACCCAAAAACCAAAAACCAAAAAAACGTAAAGTTATTGAGTTATCACACAAACCCAGGGAGCTTAAAATCTTGAGAGAAAAAAAAAAATCTTTGAAATAAGTATATTTCATAGAATTCATACATATCACACAACCAAGGGCAAAACTGCCTGAGTTCACCAAGTAGATAACTACAGGTTCATTAAGAAGCTGCCAGTTCTAGTGCTCCCAACACCCAGACGACTCAGCAACAGTCTGCATGCAGGGCAGATCGCTCCGCATTTAATGGTATGCTGAAACTAGAGGATGCTCCACATCAGCCTGACATCGATGAAAGAAATGCACAGAATCCAGAGTCTTTAAATATAAGAATCTGATACCAACAATAGCTAAAGTGTAAAAAAGTTTCACCGGGACCTTGAGAATGACTCGAGTTAGACGGATTGGTATGCCTGGAACCCAGAGTCGGTCTTATGCCAATAAACTTCTGTGGTGAGGCCTTTTTGTAATCAGGTCAAGAATTTTTTTCCATTTTCCCCATTTATCTGGACCTATGCAAACAACGGCGATTGCCACTATCACACCCTTACTATATATTTTTTACTCTTATCCTTTAAGGGAAAAAAAATCCAACTTACTGAACTTAAAAACAAATAACTGTAGTAGAATGCCTGTCTCAAATACAGGCAGGGGATGGGGAGGGGGTAATGTTACACTGGTGAAGGGGGGGGTGTTCTGGTTATGACTGTAACCCAATATGATCATGCTACTTAAATAAAAGTATATTTTAAAAAAAAGAAGCTGCCAGTTCACTGACTTCAGGGGAAAAAAAGAATAAAAATGATTACAATAAGAGGAAGGAGGTACAGTCTTAGCCAAATTTCATACTAAGATATTATGGTTTCAGATCCCCTTCCTATACTAAAATACTTTATTATTATGGGACAGAGAAGAAAGTGGTCCAGGAGAGGGCCCTTGTTTTGGAGTGGGTGGGGAGACTCAAGTGGTACTCAGGAGGTCAGAGAGGGACCCTTCTAAAGTCTCTCAGTTATATTATTATTATTATTATTATTATTATTATTATTTATTATTATTATTATTTGATGTGCTGGAGATAGAACTCAGGACACATAGCACATGCTTTATCATTGAGCCATGGCTGGGACTCCCACCTTGAGATTCCCAAACTGGGTTAGTGGTTTAATGCAAAGGGCAGAGGATGCAATACTGCTTAGGGTCTCAGGTGTCGGGGTACTCGAGACATCCTAGCCATGCTCAGGAACCTTTAAAGCTACATCCTTTAATACTAAGGGGTGTCTACAGAACTTCTACATTTTTAGGGTTCTGGAGATCAAACGAAGTCAGCCACATGTGAAGCGTGCTTCTTAGTCCCATGCATTTTTGGGGAGGGCCACATCTGGTGATGCTCAGGGGCTACTCCTGGCTTAGGGGTTACTCCTGGCTATGCACTCAGAAATCGCTTCTGGATGGGATACCAGGGATCAAACCAAGGTCCATCCTGGATCAGCTGCGTGCATGCAAGGCAAAGCCTTGTCTTACTGCTGCACTATTGCTCCAGCCTACCCCATGCATTTTTCTTGGGTCCTGGAAAAAATATCTTTTAACTTTTGTTTAAAAAATTGCTTTTGGGGGCTGGCGAGGTGGCGCTAGAGGTAAGGTGTCTGCCTTGCAAGCCTAGCCAAGGAAGGACCACGGTTCGATCCCCTGGTGTCCCATATGGTCCCCCCAAGCCAGGGGCCACTTCTGAGCGCTTAGCCAGGAGTAACCCATGAGCATCAAATGGGTGTGGCCCAAAAAAAACAAAAAGAAATGCTTTTGGGGGCCAGAGTGATAGCACAGTGGTAGGGTGTTTGCCTTGCACGCAGCCAATCTAGGACGAACCTTGGTTCAATCCCCCAGCATCCCATATGGTTCCCAGAGCCAGAAGCAAATTCTGAGTGCATAAAATCCCTGAGTGTCACAGGGTGTGGCCCAAAAAAGCAAAAAAAAATTTTTTTGTTTTTGTTTTTTTTTGTTTTTGGGCCACACCCGGTAACGCTCAGGGGTTACTCCTGGCTATGCACTCAGAAGTTGCTCCTGGCTTAGGGGACCATATGGGACGCCGGGGGATCGAACCGTGGTCCGTCCAAGGCTAGCGCCACAGCCCGGCCCCCCAATTTTTTGGGGGGGTTTGGGGAAATCATACCCAGCAGTGCTTAGGGGCTACTCCTGGCTCTGTGCTCAGAAGTGATTTTTTGGGGGGGTTCAGGGGGTCATAGGTGGTGCTGAGGATATGAACCAGGATCACATGTAAGGCAAGTACCTTGTCTCCTATTTGATCTCTTGTGCCCCATGAAATCTTTTCAATGAATAAAATCTCATGTTGTGTTGCCAAAAGCCTAATGAATCTCTTTTTAAAATCTAATAAAAACCTTATAAAATCCTATTGGAGTCAAACACAGAGAAAGATGATTGAAGTCTAAGGGGAAAAAAAGCAACCAAGCAAGAAATACAACTCAGAAATACAAAAAAAAGAGAGAAAGGATTTACTGAGAAAAAAAAAATGAAGGTAGATCCTTTCTGTTCTTAGAAACCTTGTGTGTATTTTGGTCCAGCCAGGAGGGCCTCTTGGGTGTCTAAACTCCCCATATACCCACCAGAGAGAGTTGACTGAATTATAGAACAAAAGCCAAGAGCCCTTTGACATCACACTTGGCCTTTTCTCCCCAGGGAAGAAAGAAGCTCATTTCCCAGCATCTATTTGACACAAGAAGCTGAAACAGCCCAAGAGACCAAATCAGCTCTGGGAAGAACCTCCACAGGTGGCCAGCCCAGAGCCAGCCAGCACCACACATTGGACAAGCCAGGCTAAATCTTACCTTGGATTTTTCCAGCTGGGCCTGAGCCTGTCGCTCTGCTTCTCTGCGTACTGCCTCCCGGTCTTCCTCCAGAGAAACATCGGAATCAGACGGACGGCTGGTGTAAGAGTCGGCCGAACCCTGCAGAAAAAACACATACTTGTCATAACAGAGTTCCTGCGTCCACTGGGTGCTTGGAAAAAAGTCTTGCTGACAAGGCAGCAGTGTCTTGGATTGTGCTGTCAATTCCTGAAAAGAGAAGAAGCTCATTCAACTGGGGGCAAAGTGCTGAGAAAAATCAGGTTGGGGCTGTGCAGATCTAGTTGCTGCAAGAGTTGTGCTGTTATCCACCCCCCTTCCCAATATCTTCCATTCCCATCCTTTGGGGCAGCCAGACCTGAATCCCTTTAGCATTAAACCAGCTCCGTGGTGCAATGCTGGGCTGAAGGGCAGACCTGGCTTTCAAGGATAACTTAGCCTCGAGAGCAAATTTCCATGAGAAAGCAAATACTGACAAGTCCAGAGAAGATGCATCTAATCATAATTTATTGTTTAAAGCCTATTAGAAAGGTGAACTCTCCTCCATATCACCCCCACAAGATGACTTTCCCTTGCAGCTAGCTGAAGCATCTTTTGGGCACCTTTTCCTTCACCTGATTGCTTCTCCATCTTTCTGACAAGCCCAAAAGCAGCCAGCAAAGCAGCCAGCCCCAAGTCAGTGTGTAAGCAACATGTTTGTAAATATCTTTAAAGAGACATTTAATAAATCGCCCGCGACAGAAAGTGCCTTGGGGACGTGGGGAGGGAAGGAAAGGCGATCTGTTTCTCCTAGCCATAAATCCCAGCCTAGACAACGCATCTGAGTCTTACCTACCTCTCTCCAACAATCAGGATCATCTTACTAAACCCACTGATGCCCTGCCAGCGCTCTCTGCAACGACAGCAGCAGAAGCAGGAAGGAAAAATCCCACCGTTCCCCCACGCAAATCAAAGGCCTGGGGCTTACACAGATGTCCGAATTCTTCAGCCTTCCTCCCTTGGCTCTTTTCAGAAGCCGGATCCAGGTGGCCTTCATGAGCCAGGCGGCGTCTTTCTCATCCGCAGCTGCAGCTCCGCCGGGCGCTGAGCCTCAGTGCGCGCTGAGCCCAAGAGAACCCCAGCTCCGTTCCTATCCATGCTCCGGGCAAACCCCTCTCCTCCGACCCTTGCAACCTCCGGGGCTTTCACTCCCTAGCCCGGAGGAGGAACTCCAATCCCCAGAAATTTCCTTTTCCAGTTTCGATGAGGAGGGGAGGAGGAAAAAGCAAACCTTTCTGAAGCTTTTTGCAATCTATCGCTTCTCCAGGAGCAAGAACACTTCAAGTGCATGCCAAGACAGACATCAACTAAACTTAAGGCATCTCAAATCCTTCACCAGGTCCAGCCGATTCTCAGTCGGGGGGAAAGGGAATTAGTTGGAGGAGAAGCTAGAAAAGAAAACAAACCCCAGAGCCCTAGACGTATGCTATGACATTTGCAAGTGCAAAGTTCAAGCCTTATCTTCTGAGATCTGGAAGGGGGGGCGGGGTGATCACTGTACTGGGCATGCTCTATAAGTAGCTGGTGCATTTTTTTTCTTTTCTACCCAGATGCTCACATCTCATTCTTCGCCTATATCCAATTGCCATTTTCTATGTGAAGAGTAAACAGCTGGAAAGGGATCCTTGGCTCCATAGTAACAGACACATGACACATGTTTGTTTCCGATGAGACATTGGCTCAAAAGCATTTTCATTTCGTGATCTCTTCTTCCCCTACTCTGTGACAGAAAGCAGGTCTGATGCCATGAGAATGTTCCTCCATGAGAAATGCTATTAGATACAGTATTGGACAGCAAAAAAAATAAATAAGAAAGAGAAAGAAAAGAAAAATCAAACAAGGCTCATGGTGGTGGAGAGAGAGAGAGAGAGAGGAAGAGAGAGAGGTAGAGAGTGAGAGAGATTTCCAGTTTAATTAGGCCATGCAAGTAATCACAGCTCTCAGCCATGAGTTTAACTGAGCTCTGAGCTCGAAATGACTCCAAACTGCTTTCTCCAACTGAGAAACTATCGTTGGAAATCAAGTCCGTGGCATAAATCACAGCATGAATTGTGATAACAGTAATTATGAAGTCATTTCAAAGCTGGATTGATTTATGAGTTTAAGTCTCACAGACCAGTTTTAGTCCAAACTCTTCCTATGAAGAAAGTGCTTGAAGTTGGAGAAGATGCTTACAATTTCCTGTGTGAATGGAATATTAGGCTTGAAACTTTTATTACGAAAGAAATATACACTTCCGGTTTCCTGAACATAAAATGTTAGCACTGCTGGTGATATAATATAGTACTTGCCCTGCCAGGTAGCCAACCTAGGTTTTTCATAGTTTTCATCCCTGACATCCCATATGATATCTGCCAGGAGTGATCCCTAAATGCAGAGCCAGAAGTAAGCTTTGAGCATAGCCAATTGTTCCCAAGCCCCATCCCCAAAGAACAAAAGAAAAGAGAAAATTTGTTTTTAACAAATTATATTTGTGCTTGAGTGTGAGAGGGAGACCATTTAAAGAGGCTCATGCCAGTGAGAAAGTTCTTTAGAAAACCTTCCATTCCTTCCTCCCTTCCTCTCAACTTTGGGCTAAGACCAATCTTCATGACATAAATGCAAGAAAACAGAGGTGTAAGTAGGGCATTAACATAAAAGCTCTACATCAACTGTGGTTTACTGACAGTATCATTACATAAGTGAGTTAATCACTTAATTTAGATGAAGTAAATGAATATAATGTTTACGAGCTACAGAAAATGCAATGATGCCCATTTTGGTTCAAGTCAAACATCACAGGGAAGGGACGAGACACTCTAGACACACAGATGTGAAGGGGTTCTTAATCTTTCTGGCAAGATTCCTGGAGTAATATCTAGGTAGAACAGGATCAGGAAATACCCAAAGAAACACCGGGATCCCCCTGTCAAAAGTCATTGGCATTTTCTGCCCAACCATTCTGCCAGAGGCTCAGGTCACATCTCTGGGAAGATACATACAGAATTTCTGGCTTAAGACACAGCATAGCAGGTAAGGTGCTTGCCTTGCATGCGATCAACCCAGGTTCTATCCCTGGCATTACATAGACTCCTTGGAGGCTGTCAGAAGTGCTACCTCAACCCAGACCAGGAACCAACCTTGAACATTACCATATTGTCTCAAAGGCCAAAGAACCAATTTTCTTTTTTGGTGGGGGTGGCCCATAATCGGTGGTGCTCAGGACTTACTCGTGGCTCTTCAATCAGAAATCACTTCTGACAGTGCTAGGGGGACCATATAGGATGCAGGAGTTCAAACCTGGGTTGGCTGCATGCAAGGCAAATTCCCTACCCGCTGTACTATTGCTCCACCATCCTCATAATTTTTAGTTAAAAATAAATATGAAAGAATCCCAAAGTGAGAACAATAATATACCCAAACACAGTTGTGTACAATCTGGCTCCCTTTTAAACATAGTAAGAGTTTTTGAAAACATATTTGCAAATAACCAGCTGTAACTTACAATTCCAGCCCTTTCCACCTGTTGGTGGGTTTACAGAAGGAAACATTTAAAAGCATCTACCAGCTGGATTAGAAACTGGCTCAGTGGGTGAGAGCACAGCTGGGATGGAGGCCCTGCTGTTCTCTCCTCAACACCACATGGTCCGTCAGTGTCTCATCCCCAGAAGCACCAGTTAGAACTCTGGTGCTCATGAGTACTAGTGGGGACTATTCTGCTGGCCCCCTAAAACTTTGGACCTAAACAGCATCAAACAATTGTTTAATCCCCAACACAAAGCAACTGTGGCCATAACCTTTTGAATATCTGCAAAGTTATTATGCTTTAGCAAATTTACAATATGAAACCTCATATGTGTGGCACATAAAAGGAGCCATGAAACTGTTAGCTGCTTGTATCTTTACTAGTAGATATAATTTCAGATCATAATTTATATTCTTCCTCAATAATAGAAGAAGTTGTGGCACTTGTTGTAGAAAAAGACACACACACACACAAACACACACAGCCAGAGAGATAGTATAGTGGTTAAGGCACTTATCTTGTATCCATCCAATCCTGGTTTGATCCTTGGCACCTAAAGTCCCCCATATCAGGTATCACTCCAAAACACAGAGCCAGAAAGAGCCCCTGAGCCCAGTTGACTATCACCCAAAATCTGCACTCCACCCTGCTCCAAAAATTAAAAAAAGAGACAGAAAAATAACACACACACACACACACACACACACTCTTCAGTGCTGTGAACTAGAGAGAACCACTATTCATACTGTATCTGAACAAATTTCTCTCTGTGCATCCCTAGCAATTCATCTCTCGCCTCTTGGCATTGTGATTTTAAGCACTAAAAGCGATAGAACTAATTAAGCTTTTGCCTTTGGAACCATCTGGACTTTCTGGGTCATTCTGCCTCCACTGGTCTCAGGCAGGCACAGCTGGTAGCATTTCCATAAGCTCTAGAAAAGGTTCCTGACAAGGTGCATCCGGGACCTCTCAGGTTCCTACCACAGCTGGTTGATGAACCAGCTCATTGTAGTCTTTGTCCTTGATACTACAGTCATGTTCATCTGCCTGTACTTTTCTTTTTCTGCCTCTACTATTCTCATTCCTTCTTGTACATTTTCAAATGCAAATGGCTCCTAATATCTATCACTGGTCACCCACAATTTCTACTTTCATGTAAATAACACAGATTCCGAAGAGGTGTTCTAGGCATAGAGAAAATTTAACTTAATTGGATTCATTTATGCTTTTAAAAATGTCTCTTCAATTTGTCTTTTTCTGCATAAAAGTTACTAAGCTATTCTTTCAGCTTATTTCCAACACAAAGTCTATTTATTTTTAATGTTCTATTCAACTCCCTTTTTTGTTTGTTTTGGGCCACATCCAGCAGTCTCAGGGATTACTTCTGGCTCTGCACTCAGATATCACTTCTGGCAGTCTTGGGGGACCATATGGGATGTCAGGAATCAAAACCATGTTGGCAGCATGCAAGCCCTACCACTGTGCTATCAGTCCGGCCCCAATATTCTACTCCTTCTTAATCGTTTCATTTTCCAGGATGTTTTCACAAAAAAGATTGTTTTCTTCTTTTTTCTTTTTCTTTCTTTCCTTTTAAGAAAAAAAAAATTGGGGGGGGGACCACACCCAGTGATGCTCAGGGGTTTCTCCTGGCTAAGCACTCAGAAATTGCTCCTAGCTTGGAGAGTCATATGGGATGCCAGGGGATCGAACCAGGGTCTGTCCTAGGTCAGCACATGCAAGGCAAGTATCCTACTGCTTATGTACTGCTCCAGCCCCATATATTTTCTTTTTTTAGGGGGAGAGTGTGTGTGTGTGTGAGAAGAGTTTGGGTCACATTCAGCAGTGTTCAGGACTACTCCAGATTCTGTGTTCAGGGGTTGTTCCTGGCTATGCTCCTGTGACCACAATGTTGGCATCATATCAGGTCAACTACTTATAAGGCAAGGACCTGAACCCTACACTATCTTTTTGATTCTTAGATTCTCTTTAAAGTGAAAAGGTTAAGGTTAATGAGTCTCCTCAGTTCTCCAAGATCCAAATTTGGGATCTAAGTTTGGCATCTTAGACCCCAAATTGTTCATTTATTCCTATAAAGACTCTTTATATGTGAGTCCAAAAGCAATTTGTCTGAGAAAAATCAATTTCTCAGAGTCCCCCAGGACTGCCAATTCTAGAGAAATCTAGGTAGCATCCAAATTATGTTAGGCTTCATACAGACAGGATATATAGAAGAATTAAACTTTAGAATAAGGAGAAAGAGACTTGAAATTCTCTAAGAAAATGAGCTGTTGAGGCCAATGAGAAAGTACAGTGAATAAAGCACTGGTCTTGCACTCCAGGGATGACCCTTGAGCAGAGAGTTAGGAATCAGCCCTGCATACAGCTGAATAGAGTCCAAAATAAAACAAAACAATTTTTTTCAAATGGTACAGACTATGGTGATAAAAGCACAATTAACATTTACATTTATATTAATGTTACTTCAATTGCAAATATCCCAAAATTATTATTCAAAACCATATATATTTTTAAATTCTCAAATATAATTTGACTGCCATTTGGCTTAATGTAAAAATATGAACGTTAAGTGATGGCAATAAATCTATGCAAGTGTATCCCAGGGTGGTACTTTCCTGATCATGCAAAAGCTAAAATACCAGTTACAGTAGGCCTGAGCGATAGCAAAATGGTTAAAGCATCTTTCTTGTCATAACCAACTCTGTTAGACCTCCAGCATTGCTTGTGGTCCCCCAGAAAGCTCAAAGAGTGATCCCTGAGCATAGCCAGGTAAGCCCTGAGTACCTCTGGGTATTGACCTCACCACAAAACAAAAATAATTAAAAACATAAAAAAAATAAAATACTAGTTGTAATTTTTAGGGGCATGAGAAAATTCTTAAGCATAATAATAATAATAATATAATAATATATATACTAATCATATATACTGAATTGAGATTGCTCTGTTTTCTAGCTTCTTAAACTATGGGTCACATCCCCTTGTGGGATTGTGAAGTGAATGTCAGGCCATTTATAAAGAAATTTATTTAGAATTTATTCTCAGTAAATACTTATTTGTATACCTACTTTATATATTTATAGATACCTGGGGATGAGTACACTTTCTTTTGTGAAAGAGATTGTAAGTAAAAATCATTTAAAAAACTTTTTCTATTTTAATAATTAAAGAGAAATATGTTTATTAATAAGCTTCTTAATTGTAATGGTCACAATTATAGTCTATCCTGATTCACAATCTTTACATGATTTAAGGAGATAGATAACTGAGTAATTTAAGTTCAGTTCCAAATACACATAAGTTTATAAAAATAAAGCTAAAACAAATTTCTATAAGCAACTAATGTTTCTACTAACTGGAAAAATAATCTTTTGTCTGGCAGGCACATACATACATCAGCCATCCTAATGTTCATAAAATATTGCAGTGATGTCCACACTCTACATTCTTATCTCTGTTTCTGCTAAACCTGGCACTCTATTGCCCCAGCTCACACATCATGTACATCACCGCAGATACCCCATATTTATCTTTCTAAAAGGAAAAATGAAGGCCCCTGTAAGGCCCAATGACACCATTAATTTCTCATGCAGCAACACACATCTGCTTGCGGGAAGGATTGAAAGTGCTGTTTTCCTGATTTTAGAACATCCCAGAAAGGTAAAGTGTTGGCTTCTGCCTTCTTTCCAGTAAAGGGGTGACTAGTAGAACAGGACAATAATGAAAGCCAGGATAACCACTACTGGCATTTTTCTCTTTCACTTGACCTGGCTCTACACAGCTGCCTCCTGTGGCCTCTGGGGCAGTTAACCTTGCCTGAAGCTGGCTGGAATTCAAGCTCTACCTCAGTCACCTTTCAGCTCAACAGGAGCTGCAGTTAATTTTCAAAATCGGGCCCGGAGAGATAGCACAGCGGCGTTTGCCTTGCAAGCAGCCGATCCAGGACCAAAGGTGGTTGGTTCAAATCCCGGTGTCCCATATGGTCCCCCGTGCCCGCCAGGAGCTATTTCTGAGCAGACAGCCAGGAGAAACCTCTGAGCACTGCCGGGTGTGGCCCAAAAACCAAAAAAAAAAAGTCAATCTAATTTTCAAAATCATGGCCCCAAAGGGACAGAGCTACCTGGCATGGCCTAGAGAAGTGGGGTGACCTGACATTAATGAATCAATCGGGTTAGAGAAAATAGAATAACTCTCTAGCAGAGCTACTTCAGCAGAAACAGCAAATATGAAAATGAATTTTGCAGAAAGCAAAGCAGAAACACTATCTCTCTGTGCGTCTCTGTTTCTCTCACTGCAAACAGAACCTAAAACTTATTAGAGAAAGGACAGAATCCCCACAAAGCCAGGTTATTTTGTGACCTTCAGACATTATTCTACTCATCCCTCAACTCACCCTCTTCACACCCATGTTCTCTCTTGAACACACATCTCCATCTCTTTCTCCTCGCATCTCTCTAAGTTTCAATAAAAACTACCTTACTTCACAAAAATCAAAAGAGAAGAAGGAGATAAAGGAGAAGGGGAAGGAAGTAGAGGAGGAGAAAGAGGAGAAGAAAAGAAGAAACTGTAAATATCACATTTATCAGTTTAGTGAATTTCTACACACAATAAGGGATAACATTTTCCATAAGAAAGGTCATTATGCTTAAATTATTAGTATAGTATAATTTAGTATCATTCTCCCAAGAAACTATATTATGAATCTGTAACTAAAACTTATTTTCTATGAACTTTCTTTTCCAATTCTGTTTCAACATATTATGGAGCTATTATTTCCCCCAAAAAACCCATAGAAATGGAAAATATGATCATTCAGACATATGTTTAATAATCTATGAGAAACATCATAGCTTATCAGCTTTACTTGCCTTAAATAAATCTTTAAAAAAGAAGGACCTTCACCTATAGTTGAGCAAAATCTAAGACAAAGCCCATTTTAAAACAATGTTCAATATCTTGTCATTTACTAAATTCTATACTGAATATGAAAAAGAAATATGAAGGGGCAAGAAACCAGAAGACAGCATTCAGAAGATGTTTGGAACATAGAACATGGTAACCAGCTGAGGCTGGGAGGACACTGTGACAGAGGTATGAAACTGCACTTTGGGGCCTGGAGAGATAGCACAGCGGTGTTTGCCTTGCAAGCAGCTGATCCAGGACCAAAGGTGGTTGGTTCGAATCCCGGTGTCCCATATAGTCCCCCATGCCTGCCAGGAGCTATTTCTGAGCAGACAGCCAGGAGTAACCCCTGAGCACCGCCGGGTGTGGCCCAAAAACCAAAAAAAAAAAAAAAAAGAAACTGCACTTTGCTAGTCTTGGGAAGACCAATCGTCAAAACTTCAAATTCTGTTTCTACTGGATGAGAAGTTCAGTTTCAGCACTATGATGTGTATATTCACGTCAATTTTTACAAGAAGAAAAAAAAATCAACAATCACAACTTCTTTGGGGGTAGGTAGAGGGGTACTCAGGGGTTACTCCTGCCTCTGCACTCAGCAATTGCTCCTGGCAGGCTTGGGGGACCATAGGAGATGCTGGGTCCTGGGTCAGTTATGTGCAAAGTAAACACCCTACTGCAATGTTATCACTCTAGCTCCCAGAGACCATTTCTTTTCTTTTTTAAGGTTTTTGAGCCACTTCCAGTGGGGCTCAGCAGTTACTCCTGGCTCTGCATTCAGAAATCACTCCTGATAGGTTTTAACGGATCATATGAGATGGTCTGCAATAGGTTCCCAGACTAAAGAACTCCTGGACAAAAGAACTAAGCTAAAGTGAAATAACTTGAAGAATGTTCTTGACAATAGTCGATGGTTGGAAAGATACTGTTCCTCTACTCAATAACTATTGCTGCTGTTTCTCTTACAATGTTAGTCCTCTGGAGAAACTGAGTTTAAATGTCATAGCAGAAAGCTTGACTTTAGCATCTAACTTCTTGTAAGACAGATGTTGAAAAACCATCATGCCAGAACCTGCACTACAGATAGTGTGGATGGCAAGGTTGGGTAGGATCTTTGAGAGTGTAATTGGGCTACAGAGACAATACAGCAAATAAAGCACTTGCCTTCCATACAGTCAACCTGAGTTGAACCCCCAGCATCCCATATAATCCCTTGAGCCCACCAGGTATGACTCCTAAGTTCAGGAGTCGGAATAAGCATTGAGCACCACTGGTTGTGATCCTCCCCAAATAAAACAAAATAAAACATATTGTGTATCAAGTGCAATGCTAAGGAGTATAAAGATGATAATAATATTCTAAATAATGTGGGATGGAGCAATAGTATAGTAGGTAGGGTACTTGCCTTGCATGTAGCCAACCCTGGCATCTCATATTGTCTTCCAAGCACTGCCAGGAATAATTTATTAGGACAGAGCCAGGAGTGATCTCTGAGTACTGCCAGGGGTGGGTCAAAAGCCAAAATCAAAAAACAAAACAAAACAAATGAATTAACCGAAACCAAAAAACACATACAAAACTCTGCCATGTCTTACTGGGCTTAATCCTTGATCCTTTGTAACATGTAGGAGGAAGGATTAGCACTAGCCTTTCCAGAGTGGCAGGAAAATGGATGAATCTTGACTCCTGCCTACAACATGAATTCTCTGGGGTGACACTGAACAGTCAATCCACTGACATTAAGGAAAGTCACCAAATGAAGGTGTGGGGGCCCACAAAAGCAAGAGGTACAGGGCTGAAGTTCACTGAAGCTGTCCCATATGTAATGTGCTTTGCCCATAAGGGCAGGAAACTGGGGATCAACAGATATAAACAAAGCTCATGGGGAGATATTTCACCTCTCAAACCAGCTAGTCATGTGGATTTGGATGAGAAGAGTCTGTCTCACTACATCAAACATAATCCCATTTCTTTGTTGCATTAGTATTCTTTGCGAAGAACCAATTCTCCAAGTTCTGAGGATACCAATGCTTTGACTTCATAAAACTTTTTTTTTTAAGTAGAAATTATGAGATGGTGGAAGGAAAAGGAAAGAAACTCCTATCCTCAGAGAAATTCTGTACAGAACAAAGCTTAATTTCATACCACTCTTTGGGGGATATTTGTTCTTTTTGTACAGACACTGATCTTCATGTGCATTTATAAGTATCAAGATAAATATGCATCTAGACTGAAATCTTCACTTTTAAAACCTAAGAAAAAAATTTAAATCATGGAACAATATTCCCAGTTAACTATGGCACAACTTAAAATATAGCTTTAATAGACAAAAGACCATTATAGGCTCATTAGGGATGTTTTTGTTTTGAGTCCACACCAGGCTGTGCTGACTCCTATCTCTGTGCTCAGGGATCACCCCTGGTGGTGCTTTGTGACTATATACAGAGTAGGAAACAGAGTTAGGCAAAGCAAGCACTAAACCTCTCATACTATGTCTTCAGCCCTGTAATCTTTCTTCGTCTGTTTTGGGGTCATACCTGGGGACTTTCAGAGGCTAATCCTGGCTTAGTGTTCAGAAGTCACTTCAGGTTGTGTTCAGTAGGTCACATGAGGCTAAAAATCAAACTCAGTCCTGCATACACAGTATGTGCTCAGTCCATTGAGCCATGGTTCTACTCCCTTTGATCACTTATAGTTAAGAAAAGTAAAACCCAGCGGCTGGAGAAAGAGTACAGTGGGTTTTGTCAAATACAGCTCTTGCCTTGCATGCAGGTGAGCTGTTTGATCCTCTGCATCCCATATGGTCCCTTGGCCTGCCAGAAGTAATTTCTGAGTTCAGAGTCAGGAGTAAACTCCTGGGTACCATCAACTGTGGCCCCCCAGACACAAAACAAACAAGCAAAGTAAAACCCATAATCATGTGTGTATAGATACACACACACACATAAATATATACTGGAAGTACTCAAAAATAATCAAAGATACAGGATCATGTTCCTTTAAAAAAACACTAGAGGACTGCAATATTACCATTTATTTCAGAATGAAACTAGAAGTAAACAAAAGTATTAGAAAAACCCCAAAATTTCTACCCAAATATCCTGAGTTATTTTTTGTATATTGGGGTTGGACTTTTGTATTTTCTCTAGTTGATTGATTTTACTTGTTTTATTTTTGCATATGGAGCATGCAAGGGATCTCTGGTCTCCTGGAAAGATCATTTACAAACATTAGAAAGAGAAAGAAAATGTTAATGTGGGGATTACCATCAGGTGAGAAATAAAACTTAAAAGTAATTATACCTACAATTTTAACATTTTAGAGGATTACACTTCTCTGTAGACAATAAAAGTATGGAAATGATTCTTTTGGCTTTCCATGGGAATATTCTGCTGTTCTTATGTGACCACTTAAATAATTTTTCGGTACTAGGTTAGATACTTAAGCAAGCCAAATGACTCAGTAATTTACAGTAAATCATTAAGCTAATACTCTAAAAGTCTAGCCTTCCAGAAAGATATGACTTTGGATTAGAGAGTTTTAATATAAAAATAGGCAATACCACCAGAAATTTAGCTGGGAAAGTGCCCAAAGAGCCAGTGGTTGGAACATTTAGCAGTAAAGTGTAGCCAATTACCCTACTGATCTCAAATAGTTAATGGGAACTCCTACAGTCACCTGTAGGAGGTGATGAAGAAGACAGTGACATAGTAGTCATGCAAATCTACATTTAGAAATGGGCAGCAATGTTCAGGTTGTTTCCCTTGGCAAAAATGCCAAGTTGATACCCAGTTGATAAAGTGCAGTTCATGACATTTTTCCTGTATCATAAGAATGGGATGCGAGGGACTCCCAAATGGTGCTCAAGGGACAGGGCAGGGATGGAGTCACTCCTGGTGATTCTTGGTCAACAAAGTGGTGATTCAAAGCTACAGCTTGAGGATGCCATGTTACATGAGCCCTTGGGAGGCCAGGGGTTATCTGTACTGCCCTGGGGGTGCTTGCAGGGGCTCCAGAGCTTTGTCTGGTGTTGTTTGGGTACCAAATGGTGTGATCAAATAGGGGTTAGGTGCATGCAAGGTATGTACCCTGCACTAGCTCCCGTGCTCCAAGGAAGAATGTTTCATTACATGGTGCCAGAGAATGAATGTCCCCAAATTCATATACTGAAATCTAACCTCCAACATGATGGTGTGATGATGGGATGGATTATGTCACATGATGACATATTGTAGACAGTGTGTGTGGGTGTGTTAGAGAGAGAAGAAAGTGAGGAGTGGGGAAAGAGAGAAGAGAGTGAGAGAGCGAGAGCGAGAGAGAGAGAGAGAGAATAGAAAGAGAGAGAGAGAGCGCGCTGTTTGTGCTAACAGGAAACAAACTCCAAAATTTATTCCACATGAATAAGAAAAAAAGACAAGAGGCAGAGCAGTCGGTGCTGTTTTGTAATCCTTTGTATAAATATTTTTAAAGCAGTCATACATGTGTTGGTCCTAGGCCACTTCTCAAGTATGCTGATGTGGTTTATATTTAAATAACCAGGGATGGAATTCACAATTTCTGTGTCTGAATGAGAAGATGGTACAGTGTTAAGACGCTTATCTTGCACAAGATCAACACTGATTCAATCCCCTGATTTTGGACATTGTGTAGCGTGCCCAAAAACTACCAGGGGTGACTTCTGAGTACAGAGCCCCTAGGGGGAGGATAAGAAAGGAAGAAAAAAGGCAAGATGAGAAAGAAAGAAAGAAAGAAAGAAAGAAAGAAAGAAAGAAAGAAAGAAAGAAAGAAAGAAAGAAAGAAAGAAAGAGAAAGAAAGAAGCAAAAAAGGACCAAAAAAGGATGAAGGAAGGAAGAAAGGAAGGAAGGTAGAAAGAACAAAAGGAGGGAAGGAAGGAAGGAGAAAGGAAGGAAAGAAGGAAGGTAGGAAGGAAGGAAAGTAGGAAGGAAGGAGGAAGGAAGGTAGAATGAAAGGAAGGAAGGATGGAAAGAAGGAAGGAAGGAAGGTAGGAAGGAAGGAAGGAAAGAAGGAAGGAAGGAAGGAAGGTAAGAAGGAAAGAAGGAAGGAGAGGAGAGGAAGGAAGGAAAGAAGGAAGAAAGGAAGGAAGGAAGGAAGGAAGAAAGGAAGAAAGAAAGAAAGGAAGGAAGGGAAAGACTTTCATTCCAGTTCAGATAAGATCAGATCTTTCCTAGATAATATGTCATGGGTCTCTGCTCCAAACATGGTTCACACCTTCCCTTTCCTCTTTCCCTGCCTTCTCATCAAAAACATACTTTTCTTGGTTTGTTTGTTTTTTTTGCACAGACCCAATTTTTCATGTTTTAGAGCTTATTTTTCTCACTCTTCACAAGGACTCTTCCAACTCTTACAATAGTTCTACTGCTCACAGCATGTTTTCTTTAGAAATTCTTTCAGATTATGAAAATACCTGCTTGATCCATGATGACTTTTTAATCACCTGCCCTCTGGCTCAACACACAAACTCCACCAAGTAGTGAAGCGCTCACATCTGCAAACCAGGTGTCTGAGTGTTGGCGGAAAGAACTAGAAAATTCTACTCAAGCCCTGAATGGCTACACAGTAGAACTTTCTATTCTGGAGCCCTCCTCTCCTCTACCTGCTAACCCAGTGGTTTAAAATCTTTGCACAACAGTGCATGGCTGCAAACCACAGCCCCATTCAACATGTGGCTTAGCCAGACCAGGAGCTGAGAACTCATTGGGAGAAAGATTCCTTTATTGAAACTCAAGGTACCTTCACAGTGAGAGTGACCAAAGCATGCAGGTGACTTGAAGCCCCCTGGTTGGGCCTTGGGATGCTGAGGCTTCCCCTGAGACTCTTCTTCCTTTGGATAGACTAGTCCACTAGGATGCTCAAGCACAGATGGGAGAGATAGATGGTCCTTCAGGGCTGGTTTCTGCATGTGTAAAGTCTGCCTCTTAGGAACACTAGGCTGATATGTAGACTTCCAACCTGGCCATCTATTCAACCATGGCAGCATAAACCTTCAAATAGGAGGCAGGAGATGTGGGTCCCTCCAATCTTCTGTTCACTGCCCATAGGATGCAAAAAGACCAGCCAAGATTACCCCAGGGCTGAAGAGTTCATCTCTGCATCACAACTAGCAACTCTGTCCAGAAAGTCTTTCTGCTTTGAGAAAACCGGCAATTCTTCATCTTCAGAGTAGCCTAAGGGAGTGGAGTGGGGACTGGCAAGCAAGGCAGCCCTTCTAGGTGGAGAGCAGGTATTGCTGTCTTTCAACAATGGACTCTTTATATGCCATTTATTTATTTATTTATTTATTTATTTTTAATTAAATCACCATAATATCGAGTTTAAAAAGTTGTCGATAGTTAAGTTCCAGTCATACAATGTTTCAACACCCATCTTTTTTACCACTGTTCAATTCCTGTCACCAATTTCCTCAGCCCCCCCCCCCACCAAATTGCTCCTATGCTTACAATTTTTTATTTTCTCCCTTTCTCATCTCTATCTTTTTTTACTTTTAGATACTATGGTTTGCAATATTGTTAGTGCGGGAGTATCATGCATATGTTTTTTATCTCCTTTTAGCACCCAGTCCTTGTCCAGAATAATCATTTCCTACTACTTTTTTGTTTTGTTTTGTTTTGTTTTCAACTATTATTGATATAGTGGTCTCTTCTCTGTCCTCACTGTACTTCCCTCCTCATTTCTACTGTTTTGGGGTATTATTCTTATAGTATGTATGTGTGTGTTGGTTTATTTGGCATTTAGATTGCAGGAGCAGGACTAGAGATATATTACAACTTTTAAGGTATTTGCCTTGCACACTGTGTCACAGTTCAAATCCCTGGCACCTCTTAGGAGCTATCCCTATGCAGAGAATCAGGAATAAGTCCTAAGCATCACCACCTGTGACCCAAAAACAAAAACAAAATTTCTAGATTTTCATAAGCAGAGAACAGAGGAAAAAGCCTGCACATTTGGAAAAAAAAAATAGAATCTCCCAAACTAGCTGTTGGTTATTTGCTTTCCTGTTGACATTTTCTCCAATAATCTGAAATACTATAGCTATGTGGATGTACTTTTCTTGGAGAAGAACCTGTAGAAAATAGGTTTTCTAGTGAATAATTGTCCATTTACCTTTCTTTAGAAAGCAATCATTTAGGGCTGGAGTGATAGTACAGTTACCTTGCAGGCAACTAACCAAGTTCAATACCTAATGTCCCATATGAATTCTGAATACTGCCAAAACAATCCCTGAGCACAGAACCAGAAGTATGCCCTGCATGGTGCTGGGTATGGCCCAAGAACTAAAGGTGGGAAAATAGTCAGATGCATTAATTAGAAAATAATATGGTGCTTTTCAGGGATTACTGGGAAAGGAGAATGAACATATCAGAGTTTAATCAGTGCACTTACGGCCACAGGCTATATATTCAACATGATAAAAATGGTAATCTTTGGTATGGAGATTTTAGCGTAAAATTTTTTTGGTCTGTTTGTTTGAGGGCCACATCTAGTGGTGCTTAGGGGCTACTACTGGCTCTATGCTCAGAACTCATTCCTGGCATGGTTGGGAGACCATATGAAATGTTGGGAATCAATTCCAGGTAGACCATGTGCAAGGCAAACTCCCACCTTATTGTGCTCTTGCTCTGGCCCCAAAAGCAACATGTGCCTTGGTGGAGAAATGAGATCCTTTAAACTTAAAAAAGAAATTGACCAGGGTAGGGGAGACCACTCAAAGGGGACAAGTTTTGTATGTGAGACATGAGATGCCTGGATTCAATCCCCAGCACCACAGGTAGAACAGGTAAACTGCATCAGAAATAGCCAGGTGTGATTTCCAAATAACCCAAAACAAAACCAAAAAAACTGACAGGAAGCAAATGACAGCCAAGCCAGCTCTTGGGCTTCCAGGGGAAGCAGAACTTGAGCTCACACTGGATGGGCAATATATTGATTGCAGAGAGTTGGAAACAGAAACAAGATCACACCCTCTTTAATAAAGATATAATTGACATGCAGCTCTGTGAAAGTTTCAAGTGAATGCCATATCAATTCAACCTCACATGCCTTGTGAATAAATGATCACCCCAAGTGAACATCCATAATTTTATATAGAAAACCGCCCTTCCCCATCATGCTGAATTTCCCTATGATAAGAATACTCTGGACCTATATTTCTGTCAAGTCTCAAACATACATACAGCACAACACAACAGTGCTTTCCTCCACAGAAGTCAATTTCAGCTCGAGTTCAAGTTCATGATACTAAACAGCCCCCACCCTATTCACAGACCCACTTAGGAAGACTCTGGCTTCTCGAGCGAGTCACCACTAAGGCTAATAATTATAGCTCTGAATTATGAATGGATCCAAAGCGTGTGCCTCTAAGTACCCTTTGTACAAAGCCATCAAACCCAGAGAAAGAAATTCTCTGTGTGCTCTGTAATTATAAAAATCAGAGAACTTCAGGTTGTGGCAGTGTTTTAGGTAACAAATAATTTCAGCACTGAACTACCCAATTAACACTTATTCAGAATTAAAATGTTGACATATCACCAACTAGGCTGTCATTAGTGAGGATAATAAATTCCAGTGTGAAAACGGACACATTTCAGGGTTTGAATTCAATCTATAATTACCACTGGGCTTTCCTTGTTGCTGGTTCCCAGGATTCTAGCCACCTGGGATGTCTGTCCCCTGGCCCCTCACTCTCCCTGGCCTGCCAGACTAGTGCCTGATTTAGACCATTTGTCATTTCTTCCACCAACCGCTGAAGCATCAAGTTCCTAGTTTCTAATTACCATAAAGATGATGCTCTTCCAAACAGCTTCAAACAAAGAGTTTCAAAGAAGATTTGTATTTCCTAATAATCATTTCCAGGGTTGGATAGATAATTTACTGAAACATCCAAATTAGGAAGGGGAGGTTAACGTATAGGTTGCAATTCCCATTTTCAGAACCTCAGGTAAAATAGTTTTCTATAAAGAGGCATCCATAGTCAATTCCTAAATGTCAGACCAAGTTCTTGGAAAAAACAACAGGCTTTGGCTGGGATGAAAAATACTTTCAAGATTACCAGGACAGATTGTAACAGGGACTTGACAACTTTAGTCATTCAGTCCAAGTGATTAATCTGGTTTTTGATTTCCAGGTTTTGGAGGAATCTCCATATCGCTTTCCATAAAGGTTGGACTAGGCGGCATTCCCACCAGCAGTAAATAAGAGTTCCTTTCTCTCCACATTAATCTGGTTTTTGAGCTAACTAAAGGAAGTTAATTCATGGCTTTACGTTGTGAAAACAACCACCAGAACGCTAATATCTCATGGCATATGAAATTATATATATAAAAATCAAAATTCCAAAGTCTATAAATAGGGCTTCCTAGTCTCACTGGTTATTTACATTTTTGCCAAGGGCTGCTTTTGAATTCCAAGAGTTCTGTTGAGTGGTTGCAATAGAAATCATATGGCCATAAAACCAAAAATATTTACTTCCAGTTCTTGACAGAAACAAGTGGTTAATTTCTATATTGTGTGCTTTGGAAGGCTTCAAATTATACAGTTTAATATCGAGAACTAGATATAATGCTCCCTTTTGCCCAAGAGAAGGAATTCCTTCCGGAAGCGACTGATGTGTAGGAGAAACTGCCTTTCCGCCTCATTCACTCTCTAATTGAAATGATTAAAACTTAAGCTGAATCTTTGTAGTATTGATTTTTAAATCTGGCGACTCCCTCAACTCATAAGAAAATATTTTTCTTCTCCCAATCGTCATTCTAAGCATTTGAAAGCAAAGTTCGTGGTGCTTGTCATCAGATCATGAAGTCAAGAAAACGAAACTATCCTTGAAAAATAGGTAAATCCCTGTAGAATAAAAGCCCTTTGGATGGTCTTGGATGGTGGTAGATGGTGATAGAGGGATGAGAGGCCTTTCTCCTCCAGCCCAGAACCACATGCATGCAACCCCCTCTCCAGCCAGCCGGTCCGCAGCTTTCAAGGTAGTGGCGGGGAGAAAACTCACAAGCAGACTTCTTCAGGAGATATCATCTTTATTCAGCCCTGGCCAACATGTGCGGCCTAATATCTTAAACCTATTTAAGCATGCCCTCCTCAGCTTGCTCTGTGTCTTAGCTTCTTTCAACCATCTCTCCTCCTGCAGCTTCCATCCTTCATCAATCCTCTAATCCCCTCCTGGCCTTCAGGCCAAACCTTTTGAGACCTCCCCAAGACCCCTCCCAGAAATGGGCAGGTCTTTCTTGTAGGTAAGGTGACACAGGAAGAATGGGGGAGGGGTAACAAACCCCTTTGGTTCAGGCATTTGCTAGCTTGTCTTTCACATCTGTTGATCATCATACTCAGACTATGAACATCAATGTCAATGCTTCTTTATGCATTTCCAAATAAAGGCAGACAAAACTTTAATTTTCATTTGCTCTCATTTGTATTTTGTAATAATTATTTCCTTCCATTTCCTAGTTTTGAGGAACTAGATCATTCAGGATAAGGGGAAAATGAAACGGCCTTCAGCAATTAAATTAATATGCATTTGCCAGTTCAAATTGCCTGACATTTTCCCTAACGCTTAGCTCTGAAAGCTCAATCCAAAGAGTAAATACTACCCCTCAGAGGATTTAGAAAATGATTAAATAACAATGAACTTCATCCCCATTAGCACATGGAGATTATCTTTATCGTAATAAAGATACATACACCCTTCTCATATTGCAGAATCAGGAGGGTGAAATTACAGGATGAAAAAAGAGAGAACAGGAAGTGTCAACTCCCAAATCATTCCAGCTCTCAGACCAGAGACCTGAGGACAGAACTTTTTGTTTTGACTCAAGGGCCCTTTCTTTCTTTTTCTTTTCTTTTCTTTTCTTTTCTTTTCTTTTCTTTTCTTTTCTTTTCTTTTCTTTTCTTTTCTTTTCTTTTCTTTTCTTTTCTTTTCTTTTCTTTTCTTTTCTTTCTTTCTTTCTTTCTTTCTTTCTTTCTTTCCTTCCTTCCTTCCTTCCTTCCTTCCTTCCTTTCTTTCTTTCTTTCTTTCTCTTCCTTCCTTCCTTCCCTCCCTCCTTCCTCTTCCTTCCTTCCCTCCCTCCTTCCTCTTCTTTCTTTCTTTCTTTCTTTCTTTCTTTCTTTCTTTCTTTCTTTCTTTCTTTCTTTCTTTCTTTCTTTCTTTTTCTTTCTTTTCTTTCTTTCTTTCTTTCTTTCTTTCTTTCTTTCTTTCTTTCTTTCTTTCTTTCTTTCTTTCTTTCTTTTCTTTCTTTCTTTTCTTTCTCTTTCTTTCTCTCTCTCCCTCCCTCCTTCCTCTTTCTTTCTTTCTTTCTTTCTTTCTTTCTTTCTTTCTTTCTTTCTTTCTTTCTTTCTTTCTTTCTTTCTTTCTTTCTTTCTCTCTCTCTCTCTCTCTCTCTCTCTCTCTCTCTCTCTCTCTCTCTCTCTCTCTCTCTCTTTCTTTCTTTCTTTCTTTCTTTCTTTCTTTCTTTCTTTCTTTCTTTCTTTCTTTCTTTCTTTCTTTCTTTCTTTCTTTCTTTCTTTCTTTCTTTCTTTCTTGGTTACACCCAGCAGCGCTCAGGGGTTACTCCTGGCTCTACGCTTAGAAATTGCTTCTGGCAGGCTCGGGGGACCATATGGGATGCCAGGATTTGAACCACCGACCTTCTGCTTGCAACGTCAACACCTTACCTCCATGCTATTTCTCCGGCCCTCAAGGGCCCTTCCTTTAGGGGAGGTGAAATTTAATGAATCTGACTCTGTGTTTTGTAGGATCTTGGACAAGTTATGAAATATTTCTAAGGCTGAGTTCCTTTTTTGGGGTGTGTGTGTGTTTTAGACAATACCTGCTGTTCCTTAGGAATCACTATTGGTGGCCTCAGGGGACCATATGGGATGCTGGGTTAGAACATGAGTTTGTCGCTGTGTGGAAGGCAAGTGCTCTCACCACTGAACTCTCTCTGTAGGCTGAGTAATTTGATCAGGATTATGGCATCATCATGAGACAGCAGCCAGTTTAATAAATGCAAAAAATTAGTTTTAGGTGCACCACATAGTAACTTTGGACATGTGCACACAGTGAGGAGATCATTTTAAGAAGCTCAGTTATAACTTTGCCTAGTTCCAAGTTCTTTTCCTATGTTAACATCTATCTTCAGTCTTAGCCACTTTCAAGTCATCTTGCTGAACACAACATGCACTACAGTTATTCATTTTATAACTTTTTCTTTTGGAAATTCTTTTGGAATGTACTTCTTCACCCTCTTCACCCATTTTACCTACTTGACCCCACTGCTGGTCAACCACATGCTGGTTTCTGTCTCTCTGCATGTGGTTCAGGAAATAGCTCAGTAAGAAATGAGCATCAGATTTCTCATGCTCTGGGATCCTGGTAGCCAGCACTGCCCAACAGAATTTATGAGGAAGGTGGGATCTTAGATCTGAGCTACTCAATACAGCAGGAATTTACTCAATGAGTCATCTGAGTTCCAACAAATTACCAAAGAATTGAACTTGTGGGGCTGGAGAGAAAAGCCAGTAGGAAGGGCACTTGCCTTGCATGTGGCTGACCCAAGTTTGAGTCACAGCTGGTCCCCTAATTCCTGCCTAGAGTAATCCCTGAGATCAGAGCCTTGAGCACTACTGAGTGTGTCGCCCCCAAATAGAAAAATTAAAAATTTTAATCAATTTTATGTTAGATTCCATGTATACATGAGATTATATAGTCTTGGTCTTTCTCACTTAATCTTTCTAGTTAGCATTATATTCTCTATCCATGCTGTTATTCTCCTTAGAGATGATTTTTTTTTTCTTTTAGAAAATTTAACCATGAGAAAAGTACAGTGAAATGAACTCAAGTACTAATGGGTAGTTATGTGAGTACAATTTTTCTGAAATTTGGAAATCTGTGTTACTCCTCTAAAATGACATCTTTGCTTTTTAAATTTTTTATTCTGAATCTGAGAAGTAAATAAAGCACTGAGAAATATCTGTGTGAGAATGATCACCAAGGGATGAGGGTGTGTTTGTATGAGTTTAGCTGTCAAACCGCCTACAGATTCAGCAACAACAGAAAGGACCATTAGGGGGAAAAATAGTTGGAAAATTATACCCTCTAGGCTAGGTGATTGTTTTTGTTTTTGCTTTAAAGAATGAGGAAAATGTAAAATAATTACAAGCTTTTTTTTTCTTTTTGTTTTTGTTCTTCTTTTTGGGCCACACCCAGTGGCATTCAGGGGTTCCTCCTGGTTCTGTGCTCAGAAATCACTCCTGCAGGCTCAAGGGACTATATAGGATGCTGGGAATTGAACCCTTGGCTGTATGGGGTCGTCTGTGTGCAAGGCAAATTTCCTACCACTGTGCTATCACTCTGGCCCTAGAAGCTTTTTTCCCTTCCTTCCTTCCTTCCTTCCTTCCTTCCTTCCTTCCTTCCTTCCTTCCTTCCTTCCTTCCTTCCTTCCTTCCTTCCAAGCTTTTCTTTTTTATTTATTCATTTTTGTTTTGTTTTAGGACCGCACCTGGGAGTGCTAAGGGTTTATTCCTAGCTCTGTGCTTAGGAATTACTCCTGGTGGGGTTCTGAGGACTATATATGGTTCCAGGGTTGGCTGTGTACAAGGCAAGTGCCTTACCCATTGTACTATCTCTTCAGCCATTGAGATTTTATTTTATTGAATCACTGTGAGATATACATACAAAGTTGTTCATCTTTGAATTTCAGCCATACAGTGTTCCAATACTCATTCATTCACTAGTGCATATTTCACCACTATGTCCTCAGTTTCCCTCCTGCCCCTGCCTCTACCCTGAATCCCAGCCTGCCTTTATGAAAGACACTTCTTTATCTTTTTCACTCTTTTATTCCTTTTAGGCACTTGGGTTTATAATACTATTACTGAAAGGGTAACATGCATATCACTTTACCTCCTTAATTCTTGTCCAGAGTAATAATTTCCAACTATCATTTTTCACAGTGAACATTTCTATGCCCCAACTGCATCCCCTGCCCCAGGTCTTTGTGACAAGCTTCCTACCATGGGACAGTCCTTCTGGCCCTTGTTTCTATTGTCTTTGGGCATTATTCTCATTATTCTCATACTTTGGTTCTTTTTTCTTTTTTTTCAGGGGAGAGTGTGCACGCAGTCCCCCACTACCATAAATTATGCAGTTGAGTTTCCCACATGTGGGGAAATCGCAGGGGTCAGCACGCCCGGAGTGCAATGGGCGAGCCTCACCGTGGGGAAACCACCTTCGTGATCATGAAATTGCCCCTGCCAGGTAAGTATATACTTTGTTTTTTATAGGTCCCACAAATGAGTCTGATTATTCTATGTCCTGTTTCCTCTGAATCTTTTCACTCAGCATGATACTTTCCATGTCCATTCATATATAAACAAATTTCATAACACTATTTTCCCTCAAGTTGTATAGTATTCCACTAAGGATACATGCCACAGTTTCTTTTTTTTTTTTTTTTGTTTTTGGGTCACACCCGGCGATGCTCAGGGGTTACTCCTGGCTGTCTGCTCAGAAATAGCTCCTGGCAGGCACGGGGGACCATGTGGGACACCGGGATTCGAACCAATCACCTTTGGTCCTGGATTGGCTGCTTGCAAGGCAAACACCGCTGTGCTATCTCTCCGGGCCCCAGAGTTTCTTTTTTTTTTATATTTTATTTAAACAACTTGATTACATACATGATTGTGTTTGGGTTTCAGTCATGTAAAGAACACCACCTATCACCAGTGCAACATTCCCATCACCAATGTCCCAAATCTCCCTCCTCCCCATCCAACCCCCGCCTATACTCTAGACAGGCTTTCTACTTCCCTCATACATTCTCATTATTAGGATAGTTCAAAATGTAGTTATTTCTCTAACTAAACTCATCACTCTTTGTGGTGAGCTTCATGAGGTGAGCTGGAACTCCAGCTCTTTTCTCTTTTGTGTCTAAAAATTATTATTGCAAGAATGTCTTTCATTTTTCTTAAAACCCATAGATGAGTGAGACCATTCTGCATTTTTCTCTCTCTCCTGACTTATTTCACTCAACATAATAGATTCCATGTACATCCATGTATAGGAAAATTTCATGACTTCATCTCTCCTGACAGCTGCATAATATTCCATTGTGTATTTGTACCACAGTTTCT